>NW_015150638.1:808328-820585 GCF_000732505.1 Cyprinodon variegatus | reverse complement strand
TTTAATTTTGCATTTAACATTGTGTGGCCTATTTAACATTTGAATCATGTTTTAGATAAATAAATACAGGCTACGTCTACTTATTAAATAATATATTTATGTATCATGTTGAATATGGGGAAGTGAGTGAGCTGAGTAAAGTATATCTATCTGTTCACCAAATCAGCATTAGTGCTGCTCAGTATACAGCAAATTCATTATTTTCACCTCATCCCTGTATACAATATGCATATGGTGATGCATCTGGACTGGAATAAGTGTTGGCTAATAATCTAAGCCCCATGCATTTAGGCCCTTTATGCTCGTAATCCACGAGGTGAAACTCGTCTAACCAAACATGAAGGTTGAAATGGGATTAAGACTTTAAGTCATATATATATCATGTATGGGTCTGTGGTGGTTTTATGCCAACATAACAAATTTTGCACTGAAGAAAAAAAAAGAACTTCATGCTTCTTTTGCATCTGCCTAAGCATGTTTAGTTAAAAAGTTTAAAAAAACTGTTTCATGTCCTATTCTGATAACATGAACCAGTGGTGTTAAAGTAACTACATATGCTAAAGTAGATCCAAAAGATGCATAGATATTTCTTCATTCCAGTAATAATTTAAATTGTTTCCCTGGGCTGATTACTTGTTATCTGGGTCCATATTCTCTATGACCAAAGAGCAGGCAGACATTAACACTTTTGAATGATTCTAGTTGTGACATTCACTAATATTAATGCAAATTGCATTTTCCTTCCAGTGATGAGCAGTCCTAATCAGCATGTGTTTTAATGTGCCATTTCTCTGTTTTATGGTTTTCTAGGAACATCTTGGTGAGAAGCCACGGGAGCATAACCATAGCAGTCCACAAGATCGCCTCCTGAAGACTCCACGACTCTTCAGCATTTATATTGTAATAAAACAAACACATGAACAGAGACTAAATATAGGCAATCCAAACAAATCTGAGAAACAGGAAACTTTTACTTCTGCAATGTTTTTTTTATGTGTATATTTAGTCCTAGACATCTTTGCAGGTTGTCAGTGCTTTTGTACCAGTTGCATATTGCAGAGCAGCTTGTTTGTCATATGCAGCCTTCTGTAGCCCGCCTGCTTTTGTCTTTTGTTTGACAAGATTTTTCTTTAATCTGAAGCATTGTATAACAACCCTAAATAAACTTTAACTTTACCCTGAGCTGCCATCCTGCGTGCTAAGTGTTCATTATTTTCTCTTTTGATAGTTATATGGCTAACCGATTCATTTTTCCTTGGCAGCAAAAGTGCACTCACCCCTTAGATGCAAAACCAGTTTGAAAGATGGTAATCATGAACTTGTTGCCCTTAAAACATTGTTTAAATTGCTCACTGCAAAATGAGCAAACAGCAGAATGAAAAGAATGAATGAACTGTCCATACAGATATTTTGCAACCTGCAGTGTTTTTTGTTGTTGTTTTTTTTTGCACAAGGTATTCACATTTTATGACATCAGAACAACATGCAAGAGTGTTTTTTGGGGGGTTTAAAAAAAAAGGGAAACACAACATGATAGAATGAAAAATGGAATATGATTTACAAATGAAACTGGCAAAAAAAAAAAGTGAGCATTTGCAATTCTGATTAAAAAAAGGACCTGTTTTGGATCAATCCTCTTCAAATAGCGCTCTACCAGTTTTGCACATTGACACATTTTCGTTTGTCAAACAGCTCAATCAGTCTTTTCTTCTTTTTTTTCCACTGGTAAATTCCTAACTTGAATATATTTTGATGCCTTGAAGGTAAACCACCACCTAAGTCTCAATTCTTCTTCAAGCCTCACCCAGTAGGAGCAAAGCTTTCCCACAGTTATAGGGCTGGAACCAACATATTCCACTCTAGGAATGTTGTGTTTAAACCAACACTGTACAAAAAAAAGGATATTTCTTACAGTTTAGATCAGAGGCCTTTTTTTTGTCTGTGCATATGCTCCGTACAGACCTTACATTTCTGAGCATTTATTTATTTTTACCATTTACAGCACATTTATGATGCACAATAATGTTGGATATATTTGATCTACTGAGAGTATCTGTTTTTAGACTAAATGCTAAGTGAAAAAAACTAGTTATGACATTAATTAGTTAATAAAATGACTGATATCTTCAGTCCTAAACTTTATCCCTGACCTGTATGATGTATGGCATGGTTGAGGCTTTTACCAAACTGCTGGGTGCATTATGAGATAAAAATACTGTGTTGGCTTTTTTCTCTCCTTCAAATTGGCCATTTCTACAGGGCAAGGCAAGGCAAATGTATTTGTCCAGCACAATTCAGTACAAAGACAATGCAAAGTGCTTTACATTATTAAAATATAGGAAAATAAAACACAATCAGAGCAAGTAGAAGAAAAAATAAATAATAAAAAAGATGCAGAAACAAGAAAGAACTTTAAAAGCAGTTGGAATAAAGAAAATAAAAAAGAAGAAAAAAATGAACAAATGATGTTTCAGTTGAACTTTTTAACTAGAACAGTTGAAGGCAATCCTAAACAAATGTGTTTTTAGTCCTGATTTAAAGGAACTCGGGCTTTCCGCACTTTTACAGTTTTCTGGAAGTTTGTTCCAGATAAGTGGAGCATAGGAATTAACTGCAAGCAGTTCTACTGGATTTTATTTAGGAGTGTCTAATTATAGGGGTGTAGCTATTAGTACATTTGTACATTTGTAAAATGTCATACATTTTTTCAGTTTTTGTTCTAAGTGATAAAATGTGAGATCGTTTCCAAGGCGTGTTGAAAGACGCCAGACGGGCAGGGCGCATTTTAAGGCGCCGCACCTGAGTGAAATATGGGGTGACTTGGATGTTTTGACAAGCAGAGTTGCCTCCACCCTTTCAGCCCTTAAACAGGGGGGCTCACTGCGACCACCCCATCACGTGGCTGCTCCTCTGCAAAGCCAGCGATGCTGAGGCTGCGCTCAGAGATGAGGAGTTGCTGCTCCTGCGCGTAAAGGAAGAGAAAGTTATGGCAGGGGCATCCTCTTCGGAGCACAGCACAGCGTCCCGCATTAGTTTGTGCCACAGTCCCGCACCGGGAGCGCGCATCGCCTTTCAGACACGCGAGAAATCCCCGTCACGCAGCCAGGCAGATCAATCTTAGTGAGGGGGGAAAATTGGTTGGAAGTTAAGTGAGTCGGCGACGACAGGGGAGGGAAACTACAGGTATGTGCTGCTGCTTCTCATGGGGAGATGATGTGTTTTTTTTTTACGGTGACACATGCGGCTCCAAACGCTCATCTTTGATTCTCCAAAAGTTTTCAATGTGTTGAAAACTTTTCACGCACGTTGCAATCAGTGCAACATTTGATCTCTTATTGCAGAGTGAGATTTTTATTGTATAATGAAAGTGGTTCTTTGTGCACTTTATTTTTTTTCTATTTGATTGTAGAAGTGAGTGAGGGGCGCAATGTAAGAGGCCTGCCAAGGAAAGATAACCGACCCGCAGATACGCACGGTAAGACCACCCTGTTCTCTCTCTCTCTCTCTCTCTCTCCCTCCAGCCAATAATAATGCAGTTCTGTGTTTGCTCCTAAGAAACTAAGCCTGCAGCTTACAGTTAACACCATCTTTTCTCCAAAATCTAATCCATAGTGTTTTTTCTCTCCAGATTTTCAATTCCAAACTAGTTACCAAAGTTGGATCCTCGGTTCTGATTAATAGAGCAGCAAAAAAACAAACAAAACAAAAAACAGAGAAAATAGTTAGATCAAGAAACTTGTTGTAATTATTTCTTTAGGGAGAATAAATCATTAAGTTAAAAGAAGTAAGAACAAGCAACAGTTAAACCATGAATGCATAATCTGCTCAAAAGTAGGTTGCTGCTCGGGTTGGAACATGCCCACATCCTGATACTCTCACTATGAGTAAATGAGTGTTGTTTCTGGACTGGATGGGCCTTTTTTTTTTTTTGGATAAAAAGTAGTCTACCTGAGGAGTTCAATCAGACTGCTTCATCTCAGCTCATGACTCACTTTGTAAGTAACCTGCTTCAGATAAAGATGGAGAAATTTGTTGGAGACGTAATGCCACAGCTGGGGATGATGAAAGCTATTTTCCATGGAGTCTTTATAAAATTAATATTCTTTTTACAACTGATCACTCTAATAATATTTTCTCCACTGTGACATAGTGCTTTATACCAGATCTTTCTTGCAGCGTTAATGTGTGCAGCTGTTTTGGAAGGATCCTGTTTGACCCACTTTTTTGAACTGGTTTTTCTGTCAAGACACTTGCTCCTGCTTCAGCTTTAATTAGTGTTCAGAGACACCTATTGAAGGAATGCAGCTTTTTTTATGATCAGGTTATGCTGTTGGGTTTGTAGTCAATCGCTTGAAGTCGTTGCAATTCTGAGCCTTTTGTAAGAAAGTTATTCTCAAAAAGATAACTGTGTGATCAATGTTTTTTTTCTTCTCAGTCTTTGTTTTCTTTGCATGTAAATATTCTGCACACTGAGGTTATATACATTGTGAATTAACAAGACAATAGTTCTTGGAAAACATGAAAACCCGCTGAACCTGGTGAGTTGGATTGTTAGGGTCAAAGGAGGGCTCTGATGTGTTTACAGTACAACTTCGCTTTGCCTGTGTCACACCCCCTTTTTTAAGATGCAATGGTGTTTGATTTGTTTTATTTTTTTGTCCTTGCCTTTAATACACCTGTGGAACTTGGAAAATACTTGTCTGAGCAAGAAAAGAAAATAAGGAGCAGTTTTTCCGTGTGGTTTATCCAATCTAAGATTTAATGTTAGACAAACTAATTGAACTCGTCATTGATGGCTTTTTCTCTCCAGGACTGATTAAACTTTTTATAATTATCTCCCAGAAACATTATCACAACTAAAGCCACACAACCCTGCAAAACTTTGCTTTACTAGTTGTTTATTTGATACGGTGTTATAATAAAAAACATTATCAATTCTCTTCTGTTTTTGCTTATCTTTAGCACCTGATGAGTTTTGGTCATCAGCTGACTTTAAAAAAACGATTTTAGGACTAAATATATGCAAAACAAAAATAAATGCAAAACTATATATATATATATATATATGTATATATATAAAAGGTGTTAAAAAAAAGTTTCACTTCACATTCTCAGATTTAAAAGTATTCCCAAACAGATAAAAAAAAAATATTGACATCGGTCATTCTGGAGATGATAATTGTCCTTATTTGCTTTAATTTTCTTGTAGGTGTGAAGCTGATCTGGTTGCAGCCATAGTTCCAAGTGCTCTTCACTAACCCTTAGAATGACACTATAGGACTTCTGAATCCTTTCTTCACCTGCAGTGCCTTCAGGGATTATACAAAGACAGCATTACAGGTATTTCTAAACAAAAGACACAACTAAAATGTATTTAAATAAAGGTTTATGTGATTCATAATGAAGCTCATTAAAGCAAGACGCTGTGTTTTGTGGTGTAAACAGCAAATACTTTTTTCCCGCATTCTTGATTAGTTTTGATGTGATCAATAATCTATTTTAAGCTTCTCTGTGGGGATTTGATTGTATTAAATGCAAAGAACGGATTTAGATAGTAATATCAGTTGGAATCAGGTATTTCTAGTTAATGATAATAGGAGAAGAATGGTCATTTGTAAGGATGTTAATCATGTCACTGGACCTTGATACTGGTTTTATAGTGTACAGTGGGTGTCTGCAGCCTCTGGTCTTTGTTCTGCTCTCATCTCCTTCATTCACCCTGCACTTGCTTTCTTCTTTGATCAGCAAATCGGGACTTTGAACGAGGCTGCTGCCACTTTCTGGTTGGGGTGGGGGGAATGCTTGTTCTGCCAAATAATGTTAAAGAATCCTTTAAAGAATTCCTGCATCCTGATAATGATGTGGATCATCACCAACATTAACATTAAATGTATTGTTCCTTGGACTGAGGTGCACCCTTGGTAGAAATTTGATTAAAATCTGTTCATAACTTTCAGGGTATCCTGTAGACAGACAGACAGACAGACAGACAAACTTAAATAAAAACATAACTCTCCCGGTGAAAGTTATTATGAAAAAATGTGTTAATCGCATTAAAAAAGTCCAGGTTTATCTGCTGTTTTGCATAAAACATCCTGCAAAAAAAGTTGTTTAAATGAAGAGATCACACTTAGGAGAAGTTAGGATTTTCATTCTGGAGATCAGTGTATGTAAAACTCTTCACTGGCGGACTATATATAAGACTCAATTTTTGTTATTTATAGTGAACTCCTTTTAAATATCGACTACTCCATTTCTCAACCCACTACATACGTATATATAGCAGTGAGCTAATTTAAAACCTTATTGCCCTCTATCTCTCCACCTATTGCCTGAATCTCAAAGGATAAAAATTTTTATCGTAGGCGTTATCTCTCTGAGGTTGATGCACTACCAAATTAACTCCAGGTGATTTGACTTTGTCGCCATTGTTTTTGGTGGCTGGCTTTTAAACAGCGATGCTTCTTCTCATATTTATACTCCAAATAAGGGTATGTGTTGATTTGTATAGCAAATGTGTTTTTATTGTATCGGTAATAGTTGTATCCAACCAAAATAACATGTTTTGTTTAACAACATGTTTACTAAAGACGGGGGTTTCTAAAAGTTTGAGTGGAAGTTGGAGGTTTTTTTTTTGTATTCTTCTGATCCACAGTGCAGAGAAAAAAGTATTTCACCTAGACTAACATTTTCATGTCATAAAACAAACCTTAGTTTGTTAAAGAAAAAAGCTATCTAACCACTCTGGTTTTATGTAAAAAGGTAAAAACTGGTTTGGGCTGCATTGCTTGGGGTGCTGTTCCTGGTTGTTTTGGATGACTACTTAATGCTCTAAGCTTTGTAGACCAGCCACTCCTGGGAAGGTTGATTGTTAAATCTATGGATATTGGCTCTCACTAGTTTTCACCTGGAGTCCCAAAACCTTAGAAATTGCCTAGTTGCCCTTACCAGTTAATGAATGCCATTCGATTTTATTCTAATTTTTCCTTGAATCTCTTTTAATCAGTGCATAATAGGTTTCTGATTTGGATCATTAAATAACTACGTACTTTCTTTCATAGGGCAAAGATGGTTTGTATCTTTTTCCATTAGAAACCAAAATCATTTCTTGGAAAATGCTTAATGCATTACCAAGGTTAACTTTTTCCTAACACTGAAATTTGTGTGATGTTAAGCATCTAAGGTCACAAAAGGCAGAAAAAGCATTTTAAAGGAGTTACAGTACCATAAGTCACCATGAGATTTCTTCCACTTAAAACAAGGAAAGAAAACCCAGGCGAATAAAATCACTTTGTCAAAAGCACATTTTTGCCACTTGTGCAGCAGTAACTATAACTAAGCATAAACTATTGATTTTTGCTGCGCATCAGTTTGGAGGAACTTTAGCCCCCTCTCTACTGAGCAACTTTAACTGTGGGATGTTGAAGTGCTTCCCTACATGAACTTATAGAAGAACTAATTTACCCTGTTAGTTCTCAGATCATTATTAGCTGTATAAAAATACCTCTTTTGACCTGGTTTTATATTTTGAGTTCCAGCTGTCTGTATTTTTTGCAACCTGATGCTTCCCATTTACTATGCTGTTGTATTTTCTTCACTTCAGTAGAAAAAAACTTATGATTATAAACTTGATAATAATGTTGAGAGCTTTTTTTAAACCTCATTAGTGACACAGAATCTCCTCTACTTACTGCACTAGTGCACAGCTTTATTTTGTCAAACTGTGTAATCAGTTTAGCCCTCAGGACTTTTAAGTTGATGTTGAAACGTTGACTTTCAGCTTTGTGGCTCCATGATTCCTGTTGGACCAGAGCCAAAACCTTTGGCCATACCGCCTGTATCGTCTCTTGATTAGTGAGATGTCTGCAGTCTGTGGATGATGATAAACTAAATCAATTTCTTCAGCTTGCAGGTGACATGTCAATTTTTTGCAGTCAGGGGTCACCGACAAAGACCATTAGAGCACAGCTACCTGCTGCACTTATAGGAGAAGAAAGTTCCCCCTTTAGAAATAGGTTTTTCCACACTTGATCAGTTGTGTATCAGAGTCCAAAATGATTTGTATCTATGCCTTTGAACCCATCTCAATCAAAACAATTAGTGAACCAGCCAATCACATGTGAGAACAAACTGGATAAAAATGTTTTGTTGATGGTTGGGTTAGACGGAGAAAGAGTTGAGGTCTAGCATTTTAAAAGCTCAGGGTTTGATATTATTTTATATTTGTAGACACGGATTCCTTAGTCACCAGACACTCTTCAGTTGGGTATTTTTGTGTAGCTAAAGTGAATCTAGCTTGATACCAAGTGTAACCCTTCTTGTTGATATCTCTTAAACACATCCATCCACTAACAGTATGTGAATAGGGACAACAGGAAATGACAAAAACACCTCTAGCAGGATTTGAATTGCTGCAAGATATCAATGCTAACAAAGTTGCCGATCTGCAACCTTTTTAAAAAAAAAAAACAAAAAAAAAACTACATGCTTGAATGTTAACGTTAGATTTCTAGTGTTAGGGATTATTATTGTCAAACTTTACTGACACATTTCATTCAGCTTTAATTTCTGTCCAGTTTGGCACAGGCTTCTCAAACATGGTTAAATCCCATGCACTTCAGTTTGTCCAAAGCTTTACTATGTGTTGCCAGTATTACTATATTTGTGATAATAAAAAGAAAAGAGATTGATTAATGCTATTTTCACTCGGTTTACCGTGCCTGCCACCTTTCTCTGATTAATGGCTTTTAAGCAAAACTGCTCTGCAATTTGCTGCAAATACAAACTAATACCTCTCTCTGCATACCATTTAGATGTTTGGTTTTGCAAGAAATCTAGCAACATAATAGTTATATTAGCTCCCAGAACTTCATTGTCACTTGTAAGTTTGTTCTGGAGACTCAATGCAAGGTCACACTGTTTCCCCATCATTTTCTGCTGCTTTACAAACCAAGCAGGGATTAACAGGATGCTTCTTAAGCTTGGCTTTAAGTGTTTGCCATAAAATAACTTCAACACCTTTGTGCAGCAAAGACAAATCTCTCTTTAAGTCACTGCTTCCTTTATTTATAATGGACCTCATATGGTTCAAATAAGGAAGAGAGACCAAAAGTATTTCACAATTTTGCTGTCACACATGTAGAATTTATGGTTCCTCCGCTTGGTACATGTATGCATGTTGTTCCCTGTAAGCATAATGTATCATACATCCCCTCAGGGTTGAACCCAGGGCAGCATATTTTTCCAGAAGAGTAATATTGCCCTTATAAAATCATCCAGTGGTCCAAAATTCTTGCATTAGATAATTAAGATAATTAAATTATAGATACAGTTAGCTTATTTGCATTCATTATTTAATTGCATAATTCCACCAGTTTCTTAAAATATTCTCAAATCCATCCACTGCTCAGTTTTCCAGGAGCTTTTGGTTAATATTTGATTTTATGTCACGTTGCCTTATTCAGTAGGTACAGCAGAATGATACTGGCTAGTCTATTTTTACAGCGAGGCATTGCAGCTTCTTGTTTATTTGCCTCTCAGGGACTCTGTGTGCCTCTTTGACCAGGATGAACTTGGTTTTTTGTGTCTTTTTTCACATTAGGAATTTAGGTTAATTGATGAGTTAAATGTTTATTGCTAAAGCAGCACTTTTACATCAGCACACACATGTTGGATCGTCTTTGGACTGTGATGCTGGCAGATTTTACAGCCCAGCTCCACAGTAAGACCTTTAAAGGAAGAGGAAAAGAAAAAAGCACATAATCATCAAGGTATGACAGTGAACTGAACATTCAAAGCATGTTATGATGAATTTATCACATGCTTTAGAATGCTAAGTATAATAATCATAATAATAATAAGCTTTATTTAAAATGGGATAGTTACTGTACCAGCTCAAACATAGTTCTCACCATCTGATGCACACCGCCAGATTATTCAGTAACCTCGTTCATTGACTACAGCAAAATCTGTATCTATTTCATATCCTTTAAATACTTTGAGTCTTTCTCACTAACTAGTTCACAGCTTGCCTTTTTTGCATAGTTCCATGCAAAAAAGGGAAATCATATTTAAATGTCAAATCATTCTGTCTATCTGTCGCTATTTTATGCAGGCCAGTTAGTTATACGTCAGCTTGTACACCTAAATTCGGCCAATCATATATCAAACGTCATCTGTCAATCAATTTTTTTCAGTCATAGCACCTTGATACATATGTCGCAGCTAATATACGCAACGGTTGAAATAAGAAATAAGAATCATTTACTTTACCATTGAGTTACGTCCCAGTGTTCACGGGGATGGACGTCTGTGTCTTTGGCAGGCGTAGAGCTAACAGAACTGGCAGCGTTGTGAGGAATGGGCTCAAACATATACGGCTGTAAGCCTTCTACACCAAACCAAGCTTCTGCCGCCTTGGCGTCCTCTTCCACAACAGCCTTGTCCCCACTTTCCTCCTCTAAATAAAAAATGTATGACGGAAGAGACTCATCCACGACCTCCGACACAAAACTCTCCTCCTCGCTCATGTTTCCGCTGTCCATAGCGTCCCTTGACAGTCGTTTCTAAGTCACCAATTTAGTGCTACTTGGTCCCAATATGATTTCCCATTGGGAACCTATTAGCACTAAGTGGCTAACTGGTTAGCAAGATTATTCCAACAAATCGGCCTCAATCAAATCTTCCGCCACAACATCCCGCCCTCTTGATAGACGACCAATCACATTCACTTTATTCACTCATCTAAAGTTGTGCACCGCTAGGGAGAATTCGGAAATGCAACGGTTGAAATAGCCACTTCCCTACAACTGTTAACTGTTAACGGTTAAAAAATTTATAACACGGTGCTATGCATATTTTATCTTTTTAAAAATGTTTTTATTGTGTATTTTCCCTGAATACATACAAGTCTATCTAATGTAATTAAACACAAAAATACCACCAGTGTCTAAAATAATTAAGCTGTTTGTAATGCTACCTAATGTTGAAACAGAGCAATACTTGGTGAGTAATATTCAGCATTTCAGAACATCTTTCATATTTGACTAAAAATGAAACTATTTCCCTAATAAAAACATCCTGGGTATGAAGTAAAATGTCCCTTTATGCCCTGGACCCTTATTTGCTACTGTTGTGTATTTATCAATCACATTTAAACCCACAGTAAATGGACCAAAGTTAAAATCGAAAAAGTAAAGTTGGATTTTCATAATGTTTTTTAAGCTCACTGATGAATATCGCTTCTTCTTAGTGGGTGTAAATCATATCAGGGAGTGCTTGCGTAGGCCAAGTCACCTATTTTGTCTTTTTTTTATGGTATTAGAAAGAGAATGTGGATGGTGGACATGAGTGCTCCTGTTGGCACAGATTCCTTCAGATAATCAGGGGCCAGACCCTGAAGGGCTCTAACAAGGATTAATAAAGTCTTCAAATGGATTCAAACAGGAAACTAACAGATTTAAATACAAATTATGTAATTCGGTTGTACTTCCTCACCTCAGTGTTTTGGTATATAAAAGTGCTACATCTTTGCTTCTCTTGTGAAGCAGATTTAAATTTTGATGTTTTTGTTCTTCAGTTTGTCAGAATTTGACTGATTTTAATTGTCTTGCTCGATCTCCACCTCATTTACAGCTGTTTGATCTACTTTCATTTTGATATCTGTTGAAAGAAATTAAAAATTTATATAAAAAAATTAAAATATAAAATTAAATAATTATGTTTAAAAAAAACATGGATGGATGGATGGATGGATGGATGGATGGATGGATGGATGGATGGATGGATGGATGGATGGATGGATGGATGGATGGATGAAATACATCTAGAAGCTTTGATGCTATATCATTCTTGAGTAAGTTTTACAAAATGTTACATCCCATACCACCCTTCTCAGTGTCCCTGCCGGGAAAACACACATGGACCATAAACATGGTTACGTTTCCAGAGGAGTCAAACATTTTAGTGCAGACAGGGATCATTTTTCCAATGTACCTTATTAAAGTTTGTTTAACTTATCCATTTTAAGGAGTTAGTAAACAAAATTAGCATCTGTGCCTCATATGTAAACCCCACAATAGCAAAAAATACAAATTAGTGGGCTGAAATACCTAGACAACCAAAGAAAATTAAATTATTGGCCAAATGTGAAATGTTTAGGGGAGAAGTGGCTTAGAGGTTCTGAGTTCAAGCCCCACTCCCATAGCTGCCCCTCTGGGTTTCTGACTAAGACCCTTAACCCCACACTGCTGCCAGGG
>NW_015150638.1:767277-807813 GCF_000732505.1 Cyprinodon variegatus | reverse complement strand
AGTTAAGAGGCACAAAATCTTGTTACCAGCTGCCTGATCTTCAGGCAGCTGGTAACAAGATTTATGTTGTAGGGTTGCCAATAACTGTGAGAGTTGCTTCATATTCCAGTGTATTTAAATCATTACATTGTTTTTCTTGAGTAATATATCTTAAAACACTGAATTTCTTGGAAAAATTAAATTACAGGGAAGTTAAAATATCATCAGCCCAATTTGCAGAGAACATGCTGTTCACACTGCCAGTAATCCACAGCGTATGCATAATTAAATATTTGCTCCTGCTGAGACACAAACTTATATAATATGAACACTGCTCAGACATTCAGTCCAGTGGAGCAGCTGTATTATGGACAGAAGAGGAGGAAATGTAACTAGCCTTGGTTGCACTATGACTGTGATGTTTTACACATTAATAGCAAGTTTTGCTTTTTTTTTTTTAGCAACTTCTTTTTCTTTTTTTCTTTTTAAATTTATAAGATGCTTCTTAAAATGTGACTATGGACCAAAAACTGTAACCACTTTTAGTATCTTTATGTGTTTGCCACTGTTTGGATAAAGGGTTTAATTCCTATATATTTCATTAGAGTCTGAAACCAGCTTCAAATGTTTCTGCATATATATTTTATGTTAAACAAATATGAGGTATCTAAAATTTTAATTAGTTTGAATCAGGATAAGTTTTCTCAGATTAAAGTTTTTGCCTCATTTTATGCTATTTTTGGTGAGGCAAGTGTTGACAAAGTGTCACAAGGCGAAGAATATGCTTTATCAGTGCAATTTGAGGATTTCAAGTTGAGTCAATATATGCATTTAAAGAGTTTAGTGTGATACTAAAGAGATTGCAAGGGCTCCACAGCAAAGTAACAGTGTGCTGCAAAACAACCTCTGTAGAGCTCCCATTTTATAATATGGCGATCACAGTGAATAGAAATTCCTGAAAGAAGAAATGCTGACATATAATCCTGGAGTCCTTTATGTATCGCTAGTATTTTTCTGACTTAACAGAATGACATATTTCCACCATGGAGTTTACTGGAAGCATTGTAAAATAAATTCTCTTTGAAATTATTGGGCAGCTGTTAAGTTATTTGAATGATCCAAACATGGCTTCAAATCTGGCTGATACTGGCTGGTATAGGGGTGTCCAGATACAACTTTTTCATTTGTGATAACAGATACAGAGAACATCTGGTATGAGAAGAACAACTAATTAATGTCTCATTTAATAAGGAGTTACATAAGCTTTTAAAAAAGCAGGCAGAAGCAAAGTGTCGGACTGATTTCCAATATAAAAATCGGATCGGGACAATTATAGCCTCATAAATAATTTTTTTGATAGATGCTGAAAAAATACAGATGTGTTTTCTTAAAAATACCCATGAAAAAAAAAAGTTTTACATTCTGCATAAAGATAAACATGAGTAATTATGCAGTGGAAGTACTTAATTTTTTTTTCTTCCTTCCAGTGAAATCAAGGCCATCATGAATCTGTTTGGGAGAGATGCAATGAACACAAAGAAGAAGGGGAAAGAAATACAGTACGAGGACCCTCCAGATGGAGGCTGGGGCTGGATGGTGGTTCTCCACTGCTTCCTGGTATGTTAGCCCAGCCTTATTATGACCCATTTCCTTTCTTTTAAATTATTATTTTTAAACATATCTATAGCCCCATTTACACTACCCTTTTGAAACCGTGCTGAGATCGGTCCGAGCACGGTTACCGAGACGACTGTTGAGTGTTAATGGCACTCAGTGATGATTCTGCTTAGCAGTGTAATGAACCTCAACATCAGTCTTTGTTTCCTGCGTCTGTAAGCCCTGATTAGACTATTGTTTGTGGTATCCACTTCCCAAAAGCAAACTCTGTCAAGTAAATTCACCAAAGGCTGCCTTCTTCGCCTGACTCTCCGCAAACTTCCTGAATGTTACGGGCGCCACCATGTTGATTTGCTTGATTCCCACTAGAGAGCAGTGGTACCGTAGACTACCACTAGGAGGTGAGGAACCGTGCTAGCGTGGTGTGTAAATGGTCGTAAGGAACCGACCTCGGCACTGTTGACTGATCCAAGCTCGGAATGGATCGGTTTTCAGAAAGTAGTGTAAATTGGGCTCATGTATCTAAAAGGAGTACAAAAACCTAAGACAGCTCAATGTTTCCCTCAAGAGACGGTTGCAAGAAACCAACATAAGTATTAGAATTGTGTATGCTGATTATTGCCAAACCTCTCCCGCTAGTTTGCAAAAATGTAATATGGGGAGGTGTATCAACTTAAATGCCTTCTTTTGACATTTTTCTTCCCCCACTTTTCTTACTTAATGGCACATGGAGCTTCCTCTGTATTAAAACATTTGATTTATAAATATATGCTAAAGTGAGATGTTTATTTGATGGCTTTTGTAGCATGAAATTTATTGAGGATGGACTACAATCATTTAAACATGATTTATTAAACTTTCTTTGTCTGTATTTGCAGGTAAATGTCCTTGTGATGGGAACGCTAAAAAGTTTTGGGATCTTCTTTGTGGCCTTCCAAGATGAGTTTGGAGGCTCAGCAGAGAGCATCAGCTGGATAGGTTCCATCATGTCTAGTTTACGTCTGTCTGGAGGTTTGGATAACAAAACACAGTGTTTTTTTTTTTTTTTTATTACATCGCACTGAATAAGCTGCAATTGCAATGATTTGCCATTTTATAGCTAAAAGGGTTGAACCATGCCCAAAAAACCCACTTTATCTAAACATCTTTTGCTGCAGCACCCATCGCCTCTGTGGCCTGTGCTAAGCTGGGACCGAGGGTGACCTCAATCTCTGGGGCAGTGCTAGTTAGTGGAGGCTTCATCATAAGCATCTTTGCCAGCAGTGTGGTATACCTTTACATCAGCATGGGAGTTGTAGTTGGTGAGTTTAAATGGTTTTGAAAAAGGGTGCATTTATTTTTTTTGTCCCTTCTGTTAAAGAAAAAATGATTGATTTAGTCATTTCTTTCAAAATGATATATTTTTCTGACTAACCTATATTCTACCACCAGGAATGGGATTTGCACTACTATATCAATCATTTTCAGTGATAACAGCGCTGTACTTCAGAAAACGGCTGGCAACCGCATATGCCATTGGCCGATCTGGAATGGGTTTGACCTTCGCCTTGGCTCCATTCACCCAGCTGCTTCTGGACCAGTATGCTTGGCAAGGTAAGCAGTATAACTTTTTTATGAGCTCTTGCATCTCAGTGAATTTTATGCTGTGGGTTTTGTTTGCCGCTCTTAGGTGCAATGCTGATTCTCGGAGGCCTCATGCTGAACTTAGTAGCCTCTGGCATGCTTCTGAGACCCATCAATGTGAAGCCCCCTGTTTCAAACTCCACTTCTTTGCCCATCCAAAAGAGCCCGGCAATTTCCCTAAAGAGCTCCACGGAGAAGGAATATCCAAAAAGCTGCATGAGTAGATCTCC
Organism: Cyprinodon variegatus; assembly: GCF_000732505.1. NCBI lineage: Eukaryota > Metazoa > Chordata > Actinopteri > Cyprinodontiformes > Cyprinodontidae > Cyprinodon > Cyprinodon variegatus. The sequence continues at coordinate 804,364 of NW_015150638.1, read as the reverse complement.
TGCGTTATCCAATGGTGTCTCCAAATCAGACTCTCTCTTATCAAACAGTGACGATGAAAAATTGAGAGGACAATGTGTTGATGGACAAGGGAGCCAGTCAATGAACCCTGAATTGACTAGACTAGTCCTCAGTAACACAAATGGTCACGACCCCCAACAGGACTCTGGTCAGTGTAAGCCTGCAACCCCAGACAGCCCAGCTGAGATGAATGGCAGCATGACTCGGCCTACCACCATTGGAGTTCCCTTACAGCCCAGTGTGCCTACAGAGGTTGCAGCCACAAAAGGCAAAGTGTTGGATTTCACCTTGCTGAAGGACCCATTCTTCTGCATCTACACTTGGTCCTTGGTGTTCAGTCAACTGGCCTACTTCATCCCGTACTTCCATCTCTCTGCCAGGGCCAGAAATCTGGGAATTGATGCCATGGATGCTTCCTTCATTATATCTGTAGCAGGTGAGGCTAACACTAGTAAATTAATTCTTCTTAATAATCATTCTCTTTTAAAAAGATATTCAATATTTAGAGAGAGAAAATATTTGCTTTTATTTTTAAAGAAAGTGGAAAAACTACAACTTTTAGCATATATTAAGGATAGCTTATCCTAGGACATGTGCCAAAAGAAAAAAACACTACCAGCATCTATTTTACCTTCATAAACTTTTCTTTTTTCACATTATGTGTTCCTTTGGTACAATAATAAAAGTGATAAGGTATGTAACAGAGCGGCCCCAGATAAAGATTACTTTTGCATTGACTTTCGCTAGCGTTGTCGAGTCTAACACCAGAAAAATCACTGAGGAACAATGATTTCACAAGACTGCAAATAGAAAACAACTGCTCTTTGTGAAAACCTTGCTTAGATTGTTAATCATGATGTTTACAAGGTAGAGAACTGTTGGAAAAGTATTTTGTCATGTTTGGTGGATGTAAAACTGTTATATTGTCCGGGTTAAATTAAGATGTGAAACATGCTGCAAAAGGCCCTCAGTAACGCAGAGAGTCTAAGTTACCAGTAGTGAACTTGAATCAATGAAAAATATTAGGACTGCAACGATTATTTTGCAAATCACTCAATCTGTCCATTATTTTACTTTATAATCGATCAATAATCGGATAGCTAAAGGTCCCTTAAAGAACATGTTTTACTAAATTAAAAACTAAAACTTGTGAAACTAAAACTTTTCCACTTAAGGAATTCTGGATTGATCCTAATGATAGACAAAAACCTAAATGCAAAATGTTAACATATTTATTTTACTATTTTGGTATAATTACTTCTCTAACTGGGTCACTCCGTCAGCTAAAGGCATGTTTTAGAGTCTCTATACTCCATTTAACGATTAAGCGATGACTGAATTAGCTGATTATTATTTCAACAATCAATCACGATTAATCCGATTAATTTCTTCAGCCCTAGAATATATCATAAGTCTTGTGTCTTTGTTAAACTAAAGATAGTGTGGGTGGTCCAGCAATGCCAGCAAGCACCTTAAGCATCCATCTCCAAAAGAGAACTAGGATTAGCTCCTTGGAATTAGCAAATGTAGAGTCCTGAATTTAAACCAACAGATTTATTATGTAAGGACCTGAAACAAGAAGTTCATGTGAGGAAAGCCACCATCACATAGAAATTAGCATAACTGATCACCATTTACTGATAGGTTTAAAACATATAAAAATTTGCTGTTATTTTAGTTGTTATCTCCTTTTGGAATGCTATTACAGCGTTTTTCATTAGTGGACCGATCTGTAAGCTTGATAAACAGTTTAAAGGGGTTTAAATGTGTAAATTGTTCCTGTTGCCCTTATGATTTAATGTGTATAGTATGTGTAGTATTAAAATCACATTTAAAAGAATGATGATAGACACAATTTGTGGCTTTTATATCATTTTTACTTTTATAAAACAAAGAGACACATGGAGTTGACAGATCTTATGTAACCTGCATATCTTTGTATTTGACTAATCATATGATTGTTGCGTTGACTGTGAGGAGGTAGGACCATGTCATTTTTCCAGTCTAGATCTTCTAAGTGATGCAAAAGAAGTGCTCAGTCAACTTTTAGGCATTAATTATTTGTGAGCTGCTCAGACTCTGCAGTCTTATGTAATGAATGCGCTTACATAAAAGCTGAACTTTGGTCCACTGGCCAGGACGGGTGGCTTTAGCAGTATACAATTGATGAGGCCCCTCAATATGACTAGAAAACAGCATTAACATTTGACCACCAAACACATGACATGTAATTCTATTACTGCCTCGTCGGGCAGTGTGAATAAGTGATAGCTGTTGTGTATTTAAGCACTTAGGGTTATTGCTTTATCTAAATTATAAGAGGATTTGGACACAGTTTCATTTCCATTTTACATATTAAAGTTTTTGCCTTGGTGTGGATGGATGGGTCTAATAGACAGCTCTTTTTAGGTGGTGTTGATTTGTTTTAGTCACTTCAACCTTTGGCCCCAAAGTGCTTCAGACTTAGCACAATAGATTTAGGGTTTAACCAGATATAAAATAACATGTTCATGTTGTATGGAGAATTGTAAAACCATTAAATAAACATAAGAAGTAGAAGGCAAAAAGCAGCATTTCTTTATCAGCATTTGTCAAATAGCACAAGCCAGCAGAAAAACAGAAAGTTGATGGAAATAGGAATCTTAAACCAATGCACAACACTAACGGATTAAGAGAAAGATTCAGGTCATACACCTCCTTTTTAGAAAATTGCACAAGCAATAGTAAAAATAACCAACGAGGAGCTTTTAAACAAGCTTGTCCTCAAAAGTCTGAAAGTGTCAATTCCTTATTAATTTAGTTCTGGGCTATTTTTGTACTTATTTTTCCTGCAGCTCGAGCAGTAAGTATTTTGTCATTGCTTGCTATATTAGTTATGTATTTCTAATACTGTTGGTTGCTTTTTTCTGCTGGAAAAGTAATAAGATGAAGAGCATATGTGAACATGTTTTATAAACCCAGTCAATGGGACTTAGGTCAGGACTTTGGTCTATTTCAACGCATCAATATTATTTGATCTAACCAGCTTATTGCATCTCTGGATTAAGCTTATTTTCATTTTAGTCCTGTCCTTAGTTAAAGCCTTCAACTTTGACCGTTTTCCTTTTCCTGTGACAGAAAAGCCGTCCGGTGTCATGCTGTGGCCACCATGTGATATGTGCCGTTACCATTCTGCTGCAGTAATATTTCACTTGGGGTCCACAGAGTTCATGTTTTAATCTCATCTGACCCACACACTGGATTTTACATGTTTGTTGAGTCCACTTCATGGCATTTGTAAAACTTTAAACTGCATTGTTTTTATTCAACAAGAAGCTTAATCTTGCCACTACTCCATAAATACCAAAAATTGGAATGCATAATTATAGATTTCTCTCTAAATCTCTCCTACCCGAGCTGGCAAACACTGCGGCCCCTCCAGAGTTACCATTAGCTTCTTGGCTGCTTCAAGCATTGGATATTGTTTAATAACCTAAACCTTCTTTAAACACCTCTCCCCATGATCTTTTTGCTCCGTCCCCTGATCTTAATGATGCTGTCTGTGCTCAAATGTTTTTTTTAACAATATTGAGGTTAAATTATAAACAGGTTAACTCTATGTGCAAATAAGATGGTGATCGAAATGGGTGGCTCAAATTCTTATTTCCAGCACTTTACACAATTTTCTGCTACTCATGCATAGTTGTATGTTTTTGGCTGAAATGGAAAAAGTTCTGGGGGTATAAGTGGGTTTTTAAGCTTCTGGAATTCATTGCTCCCAGGTTTTCCAGCACGCAGCGGGACGGATGGATTTTTTTTCTTCTATTGCATTTTCTCTTGCTTTGTAATAAAGAGGTAAAAGAGACCGGGTGCAATGCACACCACAAAGCTTCAAACCCTCAGAACCCGTTGTTCTTCTTTTTGAACCCGGCTCTGTCATGGACTTGGCCAGGGAAAGAGAGGCCGCTGTCATCTGGGTCAGTGTGCTCGTCACCCCTTTCGAAACTGGAGCCGACTAGAGTCGCTAAGCAACGACTAACAGAGTAAAGTTGTTGGCGTGGTTACAAGAGGAGGTCCCAGTTTTGTCTGAGTCCAGTTCTGAAGTGGGTGATACTTTGCAGAGGCGTATTAATGAGGCTGTGCCTGCAGAAAGAGAGGCAACTAAAGCCAGCAGTGGTTTCAGAGAAGCTGGGAAAACCAACATGCCTTCTATAACCCTTCGCTTTAGTCTTGTTACAAAACGTCTCTGTTTAAAGAAACTTGATTGGCATTTCTTCTTGCCTCTCAACCCTTGTAAAAACCAATGATGAACAATTGTTTGTTAGGATCAGGCAGTTAATCTAGCAAAGAACCAACACTAACAATTTCTTAACTCGCTGATACAGTGGAGGGTAAAGGACAGAGCCAATGTCCCTAATGCACTTGACTGGAGGTGCTGCTACTTGGAGAGGCCAAATTTAAACAGCTTTGTGATGAGTTTGAACAGGAACAGCTGCAGGGCTAAACCAACCTGCTGAGGCTAAAATACACAAACAAACGCACATTTTGTCAGTGTCCAAGCAGTGGACACTCCAGGACATTTCTTGGATCGCAAAAGGAGGACACATAAACATTGCACAGCTGCCTCATGTCGTCGTCTTTAACCTCGGTGGAGGCTGAGGGTTTTGATCCTGTTAGGTAAAGGGTGCAGAGGTGTTCCTTTAAAGTCTTAGAAACCAGAGATATCCAATGATTCAGTGCACCGACACCACTGAGTTTCCACAAAAGAGTATCAGAAGTTACTCTAATATGCAGAGAACCAGCTTGTTTCATTGATCAGTGGCTCAGTGCTGCCTGCTTTTAGCTATTCCTGCAACAGTCAATAAACCACTGCAGATGCCGCATTGCCGATCACATTCCAGTTGACCTCAGCAGAGAAAAGTCCATATTCTGCTCTGTCATCATACTCAAGCAGAGCCAACAATCAGTCCAATCAGATGGTGTGAATAACTTCACGTTATTTATCACGAAGTCTGAGTCGTTTTTCCACATTCTTTTTCCTCTCACTCCCACTTAGATAAGAGATGACCCTTTGATATTATTAAAACTCTTTTTGTTTTCATCCATCCATCCATTTTCTGTCACTCTTATCCCAAGAGGGGTTTCTTTCTTTTTTGTTCTCTCCAAAAAAAAAGTAAACTTCTATAAAGCTTCTTTGAACATGTCTATGACTTACAATACAGAAACACAGTCAGGCTTCAGCCAATGCAGGTTTCTATCTAGCATTCAATAACTTTTTACAAAGGTTTTTTAGGCCTCACTGGAGATGCATGAGAAGTTTTTTTCTAGCCAAACAGATTTCCTGGTTTATTGGTTTTATGCCCTGCAATAACTTTTTTTGCTCTGAAAGAGCAGAAAAAAAGATGCTGACTACAGGAAAGACAAACTACCAACGTCTAAAGATGTCTGGATTACAGCAAATGTTTTTTTTTTTTTTTTACTTTTATCCAATTGAGTTCAAAAAAGTTGCCAGACAAAAGATGATAGTTCTTAACCTTTATATTTTTAATACATAAAATCAGTTTTAATCTTTTTTTCAGTGATCTACTGATGAAGGAAAATGAACCCAATAAAGGAGTGAAATAGTTAAATGATTGATGCCTAACTAGGTGTATCTTTTTTTGCCTTCTAAAATTCACCTTTTTTTTTATTAATTTGAGTTATTTGCCTTTGCCTCTGTTACAGGTATCACAGAGACCATTGCCCAGTTGGCGTCGGGTTGGGTGACAGACAGAAACCTGTTTCATAAATATCACTTCCACAAAGCCTACCTGATCCTCTGTGGCCTGGTCAATATGCTCTCCCCATTGGCCACCTCCTATATACTACTGATGGTGTATGCTGTCTTCTTTGCTATCTTCTGTGGGGGCTACATGGCTCTGCTGCTACCTGTTCTGGTAAGAAAAAAAGCAATGATTTTAATAGAAAAAGGGTCTACCATAAGTCTCAGCTTGCCTATCTGTACCTAAAACATTTAATCCAAAGATGGAAGTTTAGATGATAAAGTTGGACTTGATTCAGACTTACACCATTAAAGCAAAGACTTTAGACTTGGACCCACTCTCTAAAAACTCATCCTGATTTTGAGGTTTGGGAGAGGAGTCTTTAACCCACTGTATTTTGTTCAGCGGTGACAGTAAAGGCAGCTTTCAGGTTTGTCTGTTTTAAATTAATGCAGTCTCATGAAAGCCTACAGACTGCCGCAGTGACAGAAATGCTCTTCTTTTGCTGTTAAAGTGTTTTGAATGACATTCATGCGCTGTAACATATTGATGCATATTCTTCATAAAGTAGATTTTATTATTATAATTGTAATATAACACGAATATTTAATGTTTTTCCTATCATTCTTATTAAACTAACGAGTTTCCCTTACCGTTAACTTTGCAACAGTAGTCTTGCCCATCCTGTGAATTCACTACAAGCGTGTTGAGTCTGTTAGAAGTTTTGTGCATCAATAAATAGCTGCTGGAAAACCCGTCAGAAATCTTCCAGCTTATTGAGTCATGGGTATTCAGTAACTTTTGATGAATGTAATCCTCATATCTGAAAAGAAGGGTTATCAGATTATTGTTTTTTTTATTTGCCCTTGCTGCACCTTTAACGGCCTCAGCAAACCCAGAGTCTAAACAGTAACATATGACAGTCTGAATAACTGTATTTGTTTCAGACGTGGATGCGTGAATTTCTGAATAAGGCAAAGACTTCGGTCTTTAGTTCTGATGAATTTATAGTTTTAATGTTTATACATGTGATGGGAAGAACAGATAATGATCTAGATTGTGAAATGGTATTATGTCATGGTTAAGAAGGTAAAAAACTGAATTAACTGACCGTATTAATTCATAAGTCTGTATGCTTCTCATTCAGTTTAGCATAGTTAATGTTGACGAGTATCGTTCTATCAAAATGTGTTTTTCAGTTAATTAAAAGAAGAAAATTGAATATACCAGAAAAAGTTTATAAGGTTTATCTTGTCCAATATGTTGTCCTTTTATTACATGGCATTAAAAGATTATGTGTACTGTATCTGGGATCTTTTCCCAACAAAACAAGACCTAAGAGATTATTAGACAAGAGGTAATAAATGGAAGCTGGATATCCATGGTACAGTATGTATATTTTTGGCTTCATGTGGTATAATTGGGGATTAATAATAACCTTAGAGTATGATTCCACAGCTTGTTGTGGTAAAGAAGCCGCACATCAATCTGCTGAAAAGGCAGCCAGCTGACTGAGTGAGGATACATAGAGAACAATGTGCTTAGAGAGAAAGGCAGGGCAGCATACCCAGGGAAATAACTACACTACTGCTTTCTCCTGTTCATTTTCATCCCCTGAATAACTAGGTGGACTAACTAACTGTAACAACACACTGCATTTACACATAACCTAGAGGGATTCTGAGGTCATTTCTGCCGAATTCCACTAAACATAACCATAATCATCCAAACATAATTGTTGCTGGAATAAAAATCTGATGATAGAAATGATCTCTTCTGAAAAATGAATATCCTGATGCTGTGGTGCACTTTAAAGAGGAAACTATCCTCACCCATTGGACAGAATTGCCGTTTGTTACCACGGAAACCCAAGGTGTTGGCCATTCATTGTTAACCAAGAACTTGAGTTCTTAGAAAATTATCCTACCCGTTAAACATCAATAAAATACGACAAGTACTGATCTCCCTAATTACAGTTTAGTCACCTATGAACTAGAAGAAAAGGTAATTATTTCTTTTATTATTAGTAATAAAAGAAACATACTTTTGTTTAATTACACCCTGTCATAATACAAGGTTCTATCTCATTTGGAATTCAGAATTGCCTTATTTGTTTGTTAAATATGTTTGATCAGTTATGCGTTTATGTGATAGCATTACACAGTTTCTGCAGAGCTTTCAGCTGCACATCCAAGATGGAAATCTCCATTTCCACATCCCAAAGCTGCTATTTCGGGTTGAGATCTCTTCACAGTGGAGGCTTAGTGTTAATGGCTGATAGATTACCTATTACTTCTTAGAATAGTTTTTCCTTCTTTGTATTAGAATTTAAAAAATAATGTTTCTCAAATCTCAGGAACTGTGCACTGGACCGTTTAATTATCTGTCATTTTAAATTCTGTCTGAGAAATGTTTTAACGCTAGAAAGTTTTAAGTAAGTTTTATTTGAAATCGAATTATGTCACTGATGTGTGTGCTCTTCTGCGTTACAGGTCGATCTTGTTGGGTCAGAGAAACTCAATAACTCCATGGGTTTCTCCATGTTCTTTGTTGGCTTGGGTTGCCTCACTGGGCCTCCACTAGCAGGTGAGGAGATCAGTTCTTGGAAATCCTTTAAGAGTTATGCTTGTGCTGACCCTTTTTTGGCAAATGTACACAGACACATTCATGAGTTCTGCATGTGGACTGGATGACAGCCATCACTTTGCGTTTCTAATGTGATTCGCTGCACAAAGGGCCAAAGTGATGTTTGTCTACGATTCTGTGTGCGCTGAAGGCAGGAAGTACATGTTGGTACATGGCATGGAGGCATGAAGGCATCAATATGGTGCTTGACAAGTTGATAGCCTACCCTGTCTCCTATTTATTCCGCCCTGAATTCCTGTCTCTGTGTGAATATTCCTGTCTGTCTGCGTGCATACACTGTGAAAAGGAAAAAACCTTGAAGCACACAGGAGGGAAAAATGTACATTTAAAGACGTCTCTCTATACATGATAGAACATTTCAGTTTGCTCAGTGGAAAAACACATGAAAGGTTACTGGGTCAAATCCTCACACTAACATAACAGTTCTTCTAGGGCACTTTAGTTACTTTATTTAACTGATGGCAGCTTTCCTTTTGTAGTCTTAAAGAGCTGTTTCTAAATTGGGATCAGGTTTTTGTTACAGTATTTTAGTTACATCAGGTCAGAGTCCATTCAAACCACGTCTTCTCCAAGTCAGCTGAAAAAGATAACAGTGCTGCAGGTCATCTGTCTGACATCTAATATTCTGGTACCTCTTGGAAATGGAAAACTTATGCAGCATATGTCTTTTTGAGAGACATTCATACTCTCAGTTTATCTTGTTTTTTCTGTACGTTTTGGTACTTCTAGGAAATGCCCTAATTGGTAACACTTGGTACAAGTTAAACTGAGAGGGCCCTTTCATGCACTGGCTTGTCAAAGCTGTTATGCAATCCCCAAAAGAGGGTTGTAGATTGCATCAGTTGCAACGTGATGAATGGCCCCTTTAGGGTGGTACGTAAATATGGTTGGGATATTTTTACCTTCTGTTTCATTAGAGTGAGAAACATCAGCTGGCATTTTAGCTACAGGGGGGTATTATCTGAAATGTTGTCCGACTGGTTTTTATCTGATTAAATTCATGATCTCAGTCAAGTTTTATCTTTCTTTAGAATCTTTTAAAAATACCAGATAATGCACACACCATTGTAAGACTGTTATTTGAAAAAAAACAAGCTTTTGGACCAGTGGGTGTTCTGCACAGGTTCATACAAACACATTAATGAAAAGTCTGTCCGAGTGTGATTCATAAACTGCTCTAAGAAGTAAACAAACTGACATTACATAGATGAAAGAATATAAAACTTTTAGAAGCATATAAGGCTATCAGTTTTCGTTAATTCATTTCTAAATCATCTAAATGGGATTTGATTTAAAGGGTAAAATTCATAATTTTTTGAAAGGGATTTGCTGACAGCCTTTTTTCTTTGTTTAGTTTTTTCATATAATATATAACTTATGGAAACCCTGCTTTTTGTTTCTCAGGCAATAATAATATAACACAAGAACAATGATGATGAATTTGTAACACAAAAATATGCCCCTATTTGGTCAGGCCTCCTTTTGCATCAATTACTGGATTAATGTGGCGTAGGATGGAGATGATCAGCCTTGTTAACAATCCAGGAGATGGAAATATCTGTTTAGAGGTTTATGAAGCATAGACTCTATCCACTGTCCACTCCTTCAAAATCTAGTCTTAACTCTGCTATGGGATTTGGTACATAATATTCTTAAGGCTGCAGTTATATTTAATAAAATGCCTCTCGATGCATGCTAAAGAGGAAGGGAATTATCACAGGGATACGTTGCTCCATCTCTGTTTGGTTAAAACGGCTACATGCAAAGCAGACGGTTATAGGGAGCATAACTGTACTGTAACTCATTATTGAAAATTAGCAGGATTTGTTTGTTTCTGTGCCTAATTAGTATATCCATCCAGTTGCATTTTTCTGACTTGAAAGTTAGATATTGGGGCTGATGAGTTCAAGTTGGATGCAGTATTAGCCAAAGCACTTCATATCTAAGGAAGTGTTGCATTTTGGAGGTGGACCGCATTAAATAGAGGTTAACTAATCATAAGAGATAGACAACATCAGTCTGTTTATGATGAAATGATTAACAGCCACAGTAAAATTAGGGATGCCTGTTGTAGACTATCCAACAAGTAAGGACTGAATATGTCAGAAGATTACTAAAACCTTTTAGAGCAAAATGTTTCCCAATGTCAGAAAACTAGGTGTGGGGTGAAGGTCTGCGTCTGCCATCAGGACATTGACCCAAAGCACACATCTGACAGCTCAAAGATGTTTTATCTTTGTGGGGAACTAAAAAAATTTGGAAATACCTTTAGTCGTGTTGAATTTGCATGAACTAGGTTTTGGGCAGAGGAACTCTATCAGTTATGTGCAGAAGATGACTTAATGACCAGAAGCTCATTTTAAAAGTTGTCATCACTAGCAAATGTTCATAAGCCAGATGGCTTCAATAAATGGCTTTTGGATGACGTTTTTGATTTCATGCTCTTACTGAATCTAAATTATGAACAAAGGGGTTTCTGAAAATGTGTAAAAAATTTAAAGGGGTAACTAAAAACAGTAAAAGGTCAAATATGGTGGTTTCAAATGTAACTGTTCTGTCATGAATTTCTGAAGCAATGAAGAGGATTAAATCTGATTTTTTTTTCTCTGTTTACTCATTGAGGCACATTAATCCTAAAGCAAAATGTTCTTTTGCATCATTTTTATTTCATTTCACCTTATTTAACCAAGTAAAATAGTTTGAATCATTTGTTTTTGAAAAACATTGTGATAAAAAGTAGGCCGAAATCAAATAATTTCAGTTGCTTTGTTGCTTTACAACCTTTGAGCAATTATTTTTTTTAAAGCAACTAGTGATCATTCTAGCATCCTCCTCTAAAACTTTGAAATGAAGACTCACTGTTTGAAAGGCCATGCTGTCATCACCCTAGTCTTTAGCTCCCTCTGCAGATTCTGTCAGATTCAAGTTGAGATTAAGAAAAAAATCCACCAATTTTGAGACCATGTTGTTTTTTGTTTTTATAGGGTTTCTATATGACTACACACAGACGTATGACTGTTCTTTCTACCTGGCGGGCCTCTGCTACCTACTTTCCTCCCTCTCCTTGTTCATGGAGCCACTTGCTCAGCGCTGGAAGGCCAAGAAAAAGCTTTCTCAGAACCAGAGAGCAGAAAGCAGCTGTAAGATTAATGGCTGCTTCACCCCTGACAACCTGCAGAATGGCGCTGTGTAAGACTCCGGAAGCACAGACCTGTGTTGGCTGGACCCTGAACTCTCACCTGAAGCCAGGACCTGGACCATTACGTTCAGCAAACACCTGATACCAGCATCACAGTGACACAAGAACATACAATAGTCTGAATATTTGATTATACAGAACTTATAAAAAGCCAAAAGTCTTGTGTTCTGCAAAAGTTTTATTATCAGAGTCACAAACATCCCATCTGAAGGTAATCCAGCACACAAAGGAACAATAAATCCTACTTCCCGATGCACCAATAAACTAAACACTGCAGAGTGAGGAACCAAGCCTACATCATGACTCTAAGGATTGTTTTTCTTCCATCAATAGAAGCTCATATCCAGGAGGAGATGTGCTGCATCTGGTGTGTTAAGTAGCATTTATCTGTATGTAAAATCCCGTTCTCACTGACACGCACTTTGGGCCAAGGTATGGTTATGCTGCATGACTTCAAACTGCCAATGAGCCAAAATACTCAGCATCCCCTCCACTGTATCCTGCTCCTACTGTATGTCCCACTGATTTATTGTGCATGAAGCCAAATAAAAGCACATAGGAGGATAAATTCTAGGAGATCATTGTAGACAAATGCTAACATTTAATTTAAGCACAGGAGGATCTGTGCATATTTATGTGTTGAACAGTAATTCTCTACAGACTTTGTAGGCAAACCTTTTTTTCTGAATCCCCATTTAATGGAAGATTGTTTAAGTTTTTTCACTCTGTTACCAAACATTTTCTGCTCCTTTTTAACCAGATCACGCACATTTATTCTTCCCTCCACCGGCTTATATTTTTTGAAATTATATTTAAAGTCTAATGTTTAGGAAGGCAGAATATTTGTTTCATAAATTCAACCTGTTGTGCAGCTGGAGTTTCCCTTCAGAATCTCTGCCACTTTTCACACATAACTCCCACTTTATGCTTTTGTATAAAGTTATCACCCACGAACTCTTCACGTGTTCATAGATGCTGCAGCTGCTGCTCACTTTCATCCTCTATTTTTAAACCGACACTAAGTCTGTCTCAGCATAAAAAGGTCAGCAAGACCTCACACCTAAACGGGCTTTGATCCCGCAGTAGCTATTAAACTGGTTTTAACAGACACAGTAGTGTAATAAATAACACTTATGCAATACTTAGAGTGCATTCACACTGCGGTCGGAATTTAATTCACTTTAATCATTCACAGTTTAACTGTCAGCTTTGGGCTGTAAATGATAATTATGACCTTTGAGTCTTTTGCACATTAGCTATTTTAACTACTTTTACAGGGTGGTGGCAGCGCCTCAACGGATTTCATCATCTCAGTGTCTCTCATTGCTCATAGTAATAGATTTGAGTAAAATTTATTAAAATAAGAAAATAGAGAAATCTTAAATTTTTTTCAAATATTTGTTCTCTACAGTGCCTTGCAAAATGAAAAAAAATCTTTTTGGAACACAACAAGCAGAAACTTCCACATATTTCATAGAGTCTGATGTGATAGAAAAGCACCAAGTAGACCGTGACTGTGAAGTGGAAGATTACAAATCTAGACGTAAGGCACGTTTATTTTCATTTTGGAAATCATGGGTGTGTCTCTACCATCTTTGCACAAACAGAGAAGAAATTTTCCCTTTAACAAATCTCTAACAGGATCAGATTAGTAGTAAATATGTGAAACCCATATTTAGATCTCAGCCACCCTAACACATTTACAGTTCATGCTTTAGTCCAATAATTTCAGACACAATTGTTTCACTGTAGCCCTTTTAAATATCTCTGGGGTTTTTTTGTTTTGTTTTTTTGCTGCCTTTTAACTTTTTTCCCTCCCAGTTTGCTGTTTGGCATCTTATCATCCACTCTCCACTTTTTAATGCTACCAACAGTGTGTTGCACAGTAGTCTTTGAATGTATAGGAATTTTGACTCGAAGAGCTTCTCCTTAGATCCCAAAAAGTTACCTCACCTGAGGATCTCTACTGCTCATCTATTTTCTTCTTGCCTAAGCAGCCTGTTTCTATGCAAGCAAAACCAGGTTCAAAACTTTTTAGTCCTTCTAAAGTGGCAGATAATACTTTTCAATGATTAACAAAAAAGTGAACAGTGTTGTTTTATTTATAAAACAATAAAATATTGATCTTAGCAGGTTTTCAGGTATTTTCAGACAATGTATTGAAAGTACAAAACGAAATTGCACTGATTGTACAAGAAATACATTTTTTGTCATTCATTTTGTTTGTCATTAGAACACAAACCCTATGCTATTTAAACATTTGCCATAAATATTTTTACAATAGGCAAATGTGTCATGTCACTGTCAAAATGAAAAAGTTTTTGCTTTTTAAAAATCCACCACAGAAAAACATTATTTGCAGTACTCTAAATGTCTGGATGTTGAATTGTAGAGTTTTATGAGATGTAGAAGCTTGGAATGTCTTCATGATGCTGTTTGTTCAGCATTGCTCTAAAACCTCTGCGGCCTTTATAAAACAGCTCCATTTATACTTAAAGATACATACAGACTAACTAAACTGACCAATCAGATTACTTTTTATGGCTATCAGTAGCATTAGATTCTATTTAGGGAATGTTATAGTAAACAAGTGGACATAGGAACATTTATTCCAATTTCATTTATTTGTTAAAATATTAAAAATCATGTATCGGTTTTCATTCTCTTTACAGTTATGCACTACTTGGTGTTTCCTATCAAAAATAATCCAAGTCAAACATTCTAAAGATGCATCTGTTGCATGATCTAATATAGAAGCATTCAGCACCATGTTTGAACATCCTGTGCCTGCAAGCAGCTGCAAAAGAATGTGTCATACTTCAGTATCAGAGCCTCACATGTCACTTTTTGATTGCTACAACTATATTTTGTTGGCTACGAACTGAAAACATGATTGTTTTTGGCATGTCATTTTACTGCTGTGCACCTACAGATGAGAGGATCCTCACGCCTGGCTGATCTATGCAACTACACACTCGTTTACTGTCCTTTAAACAGAGGTACACACCTTTTTTTGCTGCAAATCCACCAGTTCTTTGGAGAACACACCTATGTGCTTTTCTGCAAGTTATGGTCACAGCTGAATTTAGAGATGGTGGAGTTAAATTAGTCTTCTCTCAAACTTATGTGATTTTTTTTTATCAGTCGTTTGTCTATAAATCTGTGACCAACAGAAGTGATTATGTGATCTTCCCCACTTGGCCTAACCGAAATGGGATTTTTTTTTTCTTTGTTGTTTTTCTGTCACCCAAACTTTTTAGAGTCGGCGGTTGCAAACTTACAGTGTCATTTTGTTTAAATATGAGAGTCTGTTGGTTCTTGAATCTTTTTTTATATATATATTTTGGTGGGTGGACGTGAAAGGGGTTGTGTTTTTAGTGAGTTCCTTGTTTTTTCACCATTTGCCTTACAGGGTAATGTATCTTTTACTAACTTTCCTGTAATTTCAGCCAAAGATCACCTTAGAAAACCTATTTACGACTTGAAGCTTACATTTGGACAAAAATAAAATGATATGGACTGTGACTATCATTTTAATTGGTCTGAACAGCTGATGTGTTTTCTCGTGCTGCCCTCTTGTGGAATAAGAAGGCTCCTGCTCCAAGAATGTTGCCTCAATTAGCACCAAATTATTCCCCCTCAACTCGCTTTCACAATACTGAGCAAGGCTCTTTGTATTGTTTCCAGGACGAGTCATGCACTAAGGCTCTTTTGGCTCACGAGTTGCTTTCACTCTCAGCTGTTTGGCTTTAGTGATTTGGGGCTAAAGTAGATTTTGTACCACAGAAGAAAAAAAAAAAAGAAAAAAACATTTGATGCTTTAATTGTATGTATATGGTACTGTTTTAGACATCTGGTCTTGAGAAGGCAATGCCTAAACCTCACCCAAGGGCTTTCCTTAAACATTTTATGTTTTTTTTGTTTTTGTTTTTTTTAAGTGAATGCATCACTGGAATAATCTGTTTCTATCATACCCTGGGTTTTAGATTTCTCTAGCAAATAGGCATAACCAATCATAGGTATTCTGTTTCAAGATTTAAGATTTTTTTTTAAACTTGTAACAGTGCTCATCTCATACATAATAAAATTTTTTGTGACCCAAACTGTTACTGTGTGATTTAGAAAACACGACACACGAGAGGAGAAAAATAAT
The DNA here is from genome assembly GCF_000732505.1 of Cyprinodon variegatus. Taxonomy (NCBI): domain Eukaryota; kingdom Metazoa; phylum Chordata; class Actinopteri; order Cyprinodontiformes; family Cyprinodontidae; genus Cyprinodon; species Cyprinodon variegatus. The sequence goes on along the minus strand of NW_015150638.1, from coordinate 788,606 downwards.
CACAAGTCATAAAGCAAATTAAGTATCAAATACTTTATTGGCAAAAACAAAATAAAGATCATTAAGATCAATATGCTTAATCTAAACTTTTTATACAGTATTTGTTTAAGGAAATACACTTAAAGAATCATCCATGTTTCATCTTCATTTTTAAGGTGAATTTCACTCATTTTTGAAGTGAAAGTAATACATTCCTTACACAAAGATGCACAGTATATTTCCAGCATTTATAAAAGTCAGTTAGCTGAGTATGCTTTGGAGATATGATTTAAATATAAAAATTCTTTATTTAAATAAAATATTTATTTAAATAGAAAAAATAATATACATATACATATATATATACATATACATATATATATACATATACATATATATATACATATATATATATATATATATATATATATATATATGTATATATGATTATTTTTTTCTTTTATTGTAAAAATGTTGGCCTACAAAACACAACCTATGCCTTGTAAACCGTTCCACACAACAGGAAAAATTGAGGCAATTACATTACAATTATATATCTAAATATCCTTTTATGGACTATTATGCATTTACTCCTTTGGGTTTCCATTAGCTGTAAAAATTAATAATAATGACATTTTACATAAGATATCTCTTAAGATGTAGTACCCTGTGAGGAATGATCTATAAGCTTAATCTTATGATTGGAACTGATTTAGAAAACTAAATTAGCATTTCATTACCTGTATGAAGGTTACTTACAGCGAATGCACTCCAAGGGTTGACCGGTGTCTTGGAAACAGAAATGGAGTCTGGTGGGTATCTGCACAGATATCAAAAAAAATACTGTGATTAAGCAGTGTTAAATCAATCATAACCCACAGTCTGTTTCTCAGATAAGCCTACCTGTGCCTGTGTTTAAACAGTGTGAAAATATTAAATCAGACTGCTCAATTATGAATGTTTTTAGAGCTAATATAATCAAATATGCTTTATGAGTAGTAGATAACATGGTTTCAATGTTATATCCAAAGATACTGTCTGATTCAGGGATTAAAATGTTAAGAGAACTTAAAAGACCAGTTTCATAAATTAAGACCTTCAACTTCCAGTTTCTATTTAACTATTGCTACGGCTACTAGCCGTGGGTCTGCCCAGTGGGTAGCAATGGTGCCAGGTTGCGGGTTCGATTCCCAGCCCGGGGTATTTCTGCATGGAGTTTGCATGTTTTCCCTGAGTATGTGTGGTTACTCCGGCTTTCTCCCACAGTCCAAAAACATGTCAGTTAGGTTAATTGGCTTCTCTAAATTCTCCTTAGGTGTGAGTGTGTGCATGAATGGTTGTTTGTCCTGTTTGTCTCTGTGTTGCCCTGCGATGGACTGGCGACCTGTCCAGGATGTACCCCACCTCTCACCCGAAAGCAGCTGGAGATAGGCACCAGCACCCCTTGTGACCCGCTTGGGATAAAGAGTGTCAGAAAATGGATGGCTACAGGCTACTTACTCACACTTCATTAAAAACCTAATACAATCTTCTTAGACTCTGCGGAGGAGACACTAAAAAGGTCAAAAATTCTAAATGTAAAGAATTACATTTAGATTTTTTATTGCTTTAGTTTTACTGGACATTAAACTGAAAAAAGAAAAAAAAAAGAAGGGCATAACTTCATAATTGAGATTATTCAATTTAAGGTAATAAAAAACTACAGGAACCCTTTTCTAATCCCAGAATAAATGCTGATAATAACAGTTGATCAAATTTGCTAGGTCAATTGAAAATGATAACCCAAAATGGTACAACTCAATAGTAAGTTACACATGTTATTTCTTTAATTAAATTAATGTTAGCATATGATAAAATTTCTTTCCCTATAATCTTTTTTCAATATTTAAGGACTGTATTTAAATTCAGATAATAGACATTTAATTTAAGAATTTATTTTATATAAGCTTTATTGTGGCGTCCTGAAAGTGGGAACATTGCTGCCTATATGCAGCAGTTCACTGGTTGAGGTTGAAGATCTCTTGGATTATTTTTATTTTATCACACTTTATGGTGACGTAACTGATTTTACTAAATATCTAATCCCATTGTGGTGCAGCAGCTTAAAGGTAAAATGACTACCTTAAATTTAAATCTTAAAACAATAATATGAGCTGGTATAAGATGTTAACTGACACTAAATAGTAAACACTATATTTAAGCAAAACATAAAGAAAATCCCTCTGTAATATGGAGAGGGATTTATTTTTCTTTTTTACTTTTTTCACCTTCTCAACGGTGGTTTGATGACCAAAAAACTCTAAAAAGCTACATTAGAAATAGCATCCTAAAAAGATAAACACACACTAACCCTTCATCCTAATTTAAAGGAATATATGTAATAAACAAAATAATATTTGTCTTGAACATTGAAACTTTTTTTCTATGGGGCCTGAAGCAAAAACCCAGGAGAGACTGAGTTTTGTGACTTAGATAAAATCATACAGGGATTAACTTTATATTTTATATCTTACATGCTAATGGAAAGGGGAGGAAATTCGCTGTTTTGCCAATTCTCGCATATTAATCTTAACCTAATATTGATGTTTATTATTGTTTCCCTTTTTTATAAATAGACTTGTGGCTATAGACTGCGTCAACAGAATGAACTAAATGTGCAGTATTTGGTAGGCATAATGTAAAGCTCATTTAATTCAGATCATTTATTAAGTTCCTTAAAAAGTGGCAAAAAATGTGGAAAAAGCAAGGGACCTTAATAATTATGCAAAAATAAATTAATAAATCTGATTATTAAATGTTAGAGGGGCAATTTAAGTATATATATATATATTTTATAGTGATTTATTGACCTTAAAGACATTTGACCCTTTTTCAACTTGGACTCAGTTTTATACTCCTTTTAAGGTTCTGTTCCATGTTATGAAAGTTTAATTTATTATATTGAATATTAAGCAGCTGGTCTGTAAAGGGAAGACATTGTTCACTGATAGAAATAAGAATGTATGATCTGTCTTGAAAATGTGGTGCTATACTTTATACTCACCCCTGCTGCCTAAGCCACCGATACAGCCATGGCAGGCAGCCCTGTTTCTCACTCACCCTGGTGCTGTTTCTGTACAGCTACCACAGATATACCTGCTCTGTCCTGGCTGTCAGCTGATGGACGGGAGGAGAGGAAAAGCAGGTGCTCCTTGATCCTCATGATGCCAATGTTTCTCAAGGTCCTCGGCACAGATTACTGAACATGTTTTTACTCTAACTCATCTAAAATAGATGGCAGCTGAGTGTGTAAAGAGGCCTTAACATTTACACAGATTTGGGGGGAAGAAACAGTGGTCCTGGAGGAACGTCAGTGAGGAATATCCGCTGTGTGGGATCCTTCCAGCCGAGGCTTCATCTCCAGGTGATGAAGGGAACTGGTTCACATGGCACCTCAGAGAGGAGAGGCCAGCAATAGCATTCTTAGCTGACATCTGAGCCAATTGTCTTTCCTGATGGGTAAAATCTGAGTAAAACCAGGCAAAGTGTGTTAAAGACAAATCAGCCCAAATCTCTGCATGGAGACGGAGCGATTTGTAGTTGCTTTGCAAATTTCAGAGTTGTCACAATCTCAACAATTGAGTGTGTGAGAGAGCGATGAAATTCTCCCTCCTGTTCAGGACCAGAACCAATGCATGGGAAAGTGCTGCAAACAAGAGACCATCAATGTGATGCCATTCGCTCCAAAGCCACGCCTCCCAAACTGCATCTGCAAGCCGGATTCAAACAAGAGCAGACGGCGGCTCCTCCATCCTGTTCAGGTGTTTGCATGTCAGTAGGAACAGTTGTGAGGGGTAAGTTACAAATGGGGCAACTTCTGCTCCCAAAACTGGCCTTTAAACAAATAGGAATCCTCTTAGGAAACATGGGTCTCTCCTCTCTGGAGCTAAACAACTTGCAAATTGTCTCCCCTCTCATGAGCAGGAACAACATTTCAAGTGACAAACTCCTTGGAAACACAATAAGGCATTGATGCTTGTTTCGTCAATTCACTTCCATCGAAGAAACATTTTCCCTTCACATGAACAATTTATTGATAATCGGTCACATTAAGTGCCCAAACGCACTTGTAGTTACGTGAACAGCTTCGCATGGGCACTACGGATTTTCCTTTCCCCATGACATCAAAGCGTACATTGCTCTATTTTTCCACTTAAAACAGAAGTCATCACAGGTGCAGGATGGACTACACAACTTAAAAAGCTTCCTCATCAGCAAGGACTCACACATACCACGCTGCCCTTTTTTTTTTTTTTTCTCCTGCAGATCCGCAGCTCTGCGTCTTCCAGAGTCCCAGGTTTTGGGGTTGGTAGAGGGGGTTTTGTCCACGTGAACAAGCAGTATGTTTTCATCACATATGAACGAAAAAATTAACAATTGATTCAGAGTAAGTCCCTAACTGGATAATCAAATACAACATGTCAAAACAATAAAGTGGTAAAAACACCTAAGAAAAAAATATTGGCAGGCATGAGTTACTGTAAATTTTTACTTCTAACATTAAACTCCATGTGAAGTGGTAAACCACTGCTATAAAGCTAATTAATTACTTTTTTACCACTAGTTTATTGGGTTTGGTTTTCTATGAAGATTTTAGTTAGGAGATTCAAATAAAACAGGCCATCAACATCGCACTGTCCAACCTTTCAGTCTTTTTTTTTTTGTCTACAAGTACTTCAGTTTAAACACAACTGCAAAGTCAGATCCACTCTACAAAAAATAGCATAAACAAAAGGATAACGCTTTAAATAAAGAAAATATCAGTATTATTAATTAGTACAGCCATGTGGGCTGGTGTCTATTGCAAACAAAAAAAAAATTGCATGTTTATGATTATCATAAGAATTTAGTTTGATCTATCAGACACTTAAATGTATGGATAATACAGACAATTGGTAGTAATGTTAAAGAAGCTTTAAGTTCAAATTTTTTTCAAGCGATGTTAAGTGACTTTATTATCAGTAATGGCTCCTCTACCTGTATTCTAAAACATCACAACTTAAAAGACCCAGTGCTGTGAAAGGCTAACATTTTAGATTTTTCAAATTTAAAATGACTTAAACGTGGTATAATGTTACAGAAACAGATTACAGATAAGCTCAAAATTATTACAGGACAAATGATGGTTAAAATTAAGTAAATCTTTTTTTTCTCCAAAACGTTTCATATGAGTGAAGGAATAATCACTTTGGAAATGCCAAGCCAGGGTCCTGATAGAGAATCTGGGGGCGGAGCTACAGATTAGGGTAATGGCAAAGAGGCCCTTCAACCTTAAAGACTTGGAGTTCATTAGCAAAGAAAACTTGTCAAATATTTTTATTTTTTTTTTCTCTTTTGTGAGTTGCCAGTGTCATGTTCTATCAAAAATCTGATTTGAATAAAAATAATTTGGAGCTTAACTGTATATGTCAGGAGACCCATTAGGTCATCTATCGACCTTCAATATGAAATTGTTTTTTGGACCAGAGATGGAAAAAGATAATCAGTGGGCAGGCTGATCGAGCCAACATTATCCTCCAGCTCAGCCTCAGCACAGCAGCAGGGACAATGTTTGGCTGAGAATAAACTTTTTAAATGGTTTCCAGGGTATCATATCCATTTGCATATCATTAACTCTTACAATTAGTTCAATTTTTAAATCAGTTAAAGCGAGGGTCCATCTGACCTGTTAGCCTTTCACAGATTTGGGGACAATTTCTTGACCTTTCTAAAAACTCATTGCAATGAAGTCACAGGATTTCTATTTCCAAATATACTAAAGTTCAAGAACAACCCTTTGAAAATGTATGGACCAAACACTTTATAAACTGAAATGTATGACCTGTATCAAGAAATGTTTTAACCGTTGACCTTTACATCATATTTCCAACTTTGACCCTGGCAAAACATTTTGTCATTAAAACACACAGCACGCTTCTCCAGCAATTCAAAACCCTTTTAGACGTATGGGGCCACTTTAGTAGAACAAATATAAATATCTAAGGTAGTATATTTAAAGTGCTCAACTGGAGGAGAAGTGTGCAACTTTTCTAAACTTGCTCTGAAAATACTTTCCCTCCTCTTTGCATCCCGAGTTGAAAAAGTATTCCGCTCCGCTTCATTTCTATACTTGAAAAGTTAACAATTTTAAATTTCAACACATAACTTAACGCATTACTGTAAGTCATGCCCTGTTCACATAACCAGGGGACAGTTGCTGTAATAACACAGCCATTACAGGCTGATGACATCAAATAGAGCAGCCTAAAAACAAAGATGACCATTTGGATGTTTATATATATGTGTGATATTATTCTCTTTTTAATTGGTAGTTTAATTGTCATGGTGGGGGTATACTATAAAACCATTTAACATCTAACATTTATGTTGGATAAAGTAACCATTTTGACCTTTTGATGGACCAAAAAAAAAAAAAAAAATCTAAATATGATCTTAAGGCTCAGAAATGTAAATGGGATTTGTACGAATTTATATTTTGTAATATCCCCTTATTTTTAACATTTTCCAGAAGTCTGATAAAACAGCAGGTTTTTGATTGAGCTTAGGATCAAACACCCATTGAAATGTACTTAAATGACCTTTTAGTTTCATAGAAGGGCAAGGTTTGTCCTTTTTAGTGGATTATATGGCAACATTCAGACACTGGAGAAGCACACTACTGAACCCCAGGATGCAGAACACACAGCATGCAATAACTGCTGACATACAGCAAGGGTTGTTTTTTTTTGTTTTGTTTTTTCCTAAACTCCACTTCATTTTAGTGTATGGTCACTTCTTATGATGCGCCACGAACCACAATCATGACCAGATAGTCCTCTTTGCTTTTTGCCAGAACTTTGGCAGATGAATCCAAGAACTGCTGAGAGAAATCACAGGGAGGGAAAGCATGAAGGACCCCTGCGTTGTCTTTATCCCGGCTGCCCCCCACAGGAAGGCTGATGACTCCAGCTGCTTGTTTTTGGTTGAGGTAGGACACCAGGTTGCGGAGCGGCCGTTGGGTCGAAGCTGCAGAGTCGCTTGATGTATCCTCCATGGTCCCGGGAACGGCCAGAAGGATTGCGTAGCCACCAGGACCGGCCACCTTGATGCGCCGGGATACTTCGTCGAGCTTGGGCTGGTCCAGGCGGAGACGCTGGGTGATTTTCAGCTCGCTGACCTGCCTTCCTGTTGAGCTGTCGATCAGAAGGTCGCTGGCTACGCTGTGGTCACCCTCCAGCAGGTGCATGTTAGCTGGGAAGTTGCTGTTCTTCAGGAGGAGCATGCCTTGCCAGGCTAGACTGAGTTTAGTACCATCTGACTTGGACAGCGGACCTCCCTTGGAGCTGCTTTCAGAACGTTCTCTCTTGGCGGGGCCTTTACCCCCATCAACTGCTTTTCGCTTGCGTTCTCCAACAGCTACCCCAGGTCCTTTATCGGTAAGACTCTGGATTTTTAGCCTGCGTTCTGTCCCGCCTTTCTCCAGGCTGCTGTTGCGTTCCCTCACCGGAGAGGCCCTCTCACCTCGCATGGGGCGCTCTGAGTCACTGAAACGCCCGCCATCTCTGCTGCTGCCTCCAGGACTCCCCTCTGGGGATGATCGTCTCCTTCTAACTGTTCTTTCAGTGCTGTCGGGAGAGAGGTCCAGGTGGCGGCCCTCCTCCACAGCACGCCGTTTGCGTAGAGGTTCTCGTCCCTGCAGCTCTCGTTCCAGAGACCACGGCTCTCTCACTCTCCTGTCCCGTTCCAAATGTTCAAGAGGCTCAAAGGGTGAGGCTCTAATCCGTTCACGGATGGCTGGGTTGGGCCAGTCGCTCCCAGGGAATAGCTCTCTCTCCCTGAAATGAAGTGGTGGGGGAGTCCGGTCTCTGACCCGAAGAGGTTCGGGTGTGGCACGGTGAACAAATGATTCAGCCACCATGTCAAAAGGCGGTATAGGGAGAGGCTGCAGGAACTGCTGCGGGTAGCGATGCTCAGAGTCTGCAAAGTCCACCCTGAGCCGGCGCTCTGGTCCTCCCAGGGGGAAACCCCTCATGTGTGTCCAGGCTGCCTGTGCCGCATCTAAACTTTCATACTGAATGTAAGCCCAATTGTGCCCTTTCCTGTAGTCGATAGTCCTTATTGTTCCAAAACGATCAAACTCTCTGGCCAGGGCAGTTAGAGGCACCCAGGGTCCGAGTCCCCCCACCCACAAACGTGTGGTGGGCATGGGTTTGCCATAGCCTATTTTTATTGGATTGCGTCCCACCGTTTTGCCAGACATACTAAGTTTGGCCCGATGAGCCATGTCAAGGTTTTCAAATTTCAGAAATCCATAGGTGCTGGTTTGTCCTCTGATGGGTCTCTTTATGTCCACTTCTGTGATAACCCCAAACCTGTCAAAAGCCCTCCTCAGGTCCGCCTCTGTGACACTTATGTCCAAGTTGCCCAGAAACAACGTCCTGTTGGCTCTTTGATCATCTTCAGGAGAGATAAAATCCTCTTCTCTGAAACCTGCCCGTTCAGCAATGAAAGCAGGACGCGCCCTGGCCTCAAACAGAGCAAACTCCCGGTCCCGCTCCAGTTCTCTGGGTAAGGGGGGCGGCGGGGGAGGGGGCAGCTGTCCCAGAGCCAGCTGCTGCAGCCGGTAGTCTCTGTACCCGAGGCCGGTTGGCGACAGGGGCCTCGGTAGATGCCTGTGGCTCGGAGCCGCCACGTATAACTCCCTCTCCACTGGAGATCGGCTCCGTCTCCTGTTCACATAGACCGCCTCGATCTTCAGTGGCCGGTCGTACAGCACCAGTCGGCCTCTGGCGTGTTTAGCGGCCCTGGCGTCCTCCGGCTTTCTAAAATTCACAAACGCGATGCGTCCATCGCTGCAGCGGCTCATCTTGACGCTCACATCGCCGAATTTTTTGAATTCATGAAACAGTCCGTCCTCTATTTCCTCGTCGCTCAGCTGGGAGCCCAGGTCGCTGATTTTCAGTGTTTTGTACTCACTCTCGGCGCTGGGCGGCTGGACCCGCTGCTCCGCCCGGGAAGAGACGCCCCTCGGTGAAGCTAAATCCAGCGTCAGACTCAGACTGTGGTTTTTAGCCACAGCAGGCGGACAGCTGTGGTTATTTCCTGTCCGGCCGTGGCTATCAAACTCTCTGTCTCTTTTCTCGACGAGCAAACTTCTTCTCGTTGTGCCGCCGTCGCCTTTTGTTGAGCTATTTCCATTATTACTCCCGCTGGAAACGGAGAGAGCCCCCATTTTCTTACTGGTCGGATGACAGCCTCCCCTGTCTCGGATATCTTCCAGGGCCCGGGACCGTTTTTTAATCGGTGTCCGCTCTTTTCCTTTCATTTCGGCCCGGCTGGAATCTGTCCTTCTGGTGCCTGACCTTATCTTCACTTTGCTTCTCCACTACGGGTGCAGAAATGGGTTGAAACGATAAACGGATTTAATCAGCGACCCTGCGGCAAAACAACAACAGTCGCCATTTTGTTAAGATTAGCGACAAGTCCCGCCCATCCGTTTTGATTAGCTGAAAAGTGGGCAGAAACCTTTAAAGCGCCTGTCAATCACTTACCCAGCCCTAATACAGCTTTGCCTGCATTTGCTGCATTTTGAAAACAATTAAAGGAGGATATTGGAACAAACTCAACTCTTATTATTTACATTCTTTGACTTAAAGTATTACATCACGATAATGTGGCGTTTATTTCATATTTGCTGTCAACGTCTTTCAGTTTTATATGATTTATATAGAGTTGCTTATCTTTAAAAAGTTTATGAGTAAGTAAAAGTTAGAGATTAATGTAATTCGACTTAACCTACCAGACCTAAGATGCAGAGATTATTACTTAGTATATTACCTTTATTGTTGCTATTTGCTTTATAAAACAACAATAGACATTAGTTCAATTCTCCATTAAAAATAATAAAACTTAAATACAATAACATTTTATTACTACCGTTTTTATGTGTCTGAAATACTTGAATTACTCAAATTTAATAGACAAGTGTAACGAATGCTATATGTGATGGACTGACTGTGCCACTATGGTAAATCATTTCCAAAATCTTAATACTTTCCCTTTCTGGCTTTACTGAGCCCTTACTGCTATAGAATATGTTTTTTCCCCTGTTTTTTTTTTTATGTTTTTTTTTCTTGTACTTTTTTTGTGAAAAGCTTTTTGTGTTTTTTTTTACTGAAAATAAACCTGCCTTGTATGGTGCACTGTTGATTAATTAGTTATTTGGAACGTATCTTTTTTCCCACAATTTTTAACTCTAAAAACTGTGCAAATGTTAAAGCAAACACTGCTAGTAGTGACAGTCTCCGTTATTTACTGTATGCTTACTGACTTCCGAAGGGAAAAGGAGCCTCAGCAGATTGACAGCAGAACTGTGACTCTTGTGTATAAACAAGGGACCTCACATGAACTGTGCACTTATGGAAGTACCTCCAGCCATTTCACAATGTTAGTATTTATTTCTTTGCATTCTTTCATAACAGTCTGTTTGATTATAGTTAATAAACAGTTGTTTGCTAAAACTGATGCACACATTGATTGTATTTTTTCACACCACTCCCACCCCCTCCTTGATTGCTTTAGACTAGCCTTTGTGTATAAAATCCCCCATGTGTTCTTTGTGATCAGGTCAATTTGTGTCCATAACCCTTATTAGAGAGGGGTTGTCTATTTTCTAGATTTGTTGATGTATCGGTTTATCTATTAACTTTTGTTAACTATGCTTTGCAAAAAAATAAAGGTTCCATATTAGGCAAAAATTCACATTATAAATATTTTGTAACAGTCACATGTGTTCTGAGGCCTGTGTATGAGGTTCACATATTTAAAAAAAAAGCCTTTCACCTGTATAATTGCCTTTCTCTAACTAGCTAATATGCTCAAAATGACATTCCCCTTATGACATCATAAAGGGAATGGTTTAGCAGCCCATCGGTTAAGCTATGGCCTTCATCTAATCTATTATTCCACTCTTCTAGGCTAAGTTTACAGGCTCTGACTAGTTGTCATGATTGCGGCTTGTGTGGAAGCAGCCTTCCGGAGGTCGGGCGAAGAAAGCCTAAACAGCTTGTCCAGAGGAAGGCTGAATATGGACATTTTTGGTACATGCTGTCTGTCTATTCTGAGAGAAGTTTTCCTGCACAAACGGGAAAAACATGCTCTGGAAGGATTATTGTGGGTATCATTTTTGGTTTTAAATGTAGAATAATATTCATCCTTTAAACAAAGAATATTTTTATTCCTTGTGAAAAGAATTGTGGAGAAAAACATTGACTAAAGGGTGCAAAGACAATTTGAATACATGATTTCACTACAATTCGTCGACTGTAAAAACTACTCCTAGAAGTACATTTTCTTCCAAAAAGTTACTTGAGTAAATGGAACTAATAAAAAACTCGGCAAATACCACTAACTCATTAAGATGTATTTTGTGTGGAATCATCTGCATGTTATCCATTTGTTCACTTGCATTTGCTAATTTTTATTCAACAGAAGAAAAAGAAACAGTATTTAAATGGCTGGTTTTATTAGGGTATGATATGAAGTGCTATTTACTGGCCCGGCCTGAGTTGGCAGCCTGTTTTGCAGCTTGAAGCACAAGAACAAGTTGTCTTCATAACATAAAAAAAACTTCTAAGTTTCATTGTTATGTTTTCAGAGTTTATGCACACCCTAATGATTGATTGTGACAAACAAAATACTTTATTTATATGATGTGAGATTTTGTTTTCTGTGAATACATATGTTCCCACTTCTGATCTAAAATTCAATTTTACTGTCATTTAAAATTAGCTTTTCAAATAGAAATACCGTAACTATATTTTCTATATCTATGTTTTTTTTTTCTATGACTTAAAACACGTTAAACTCCAAATAAGATGTCACCAAACACAAAATTATTGGAATTCAGTTTTTTATGTTTAAGAAGGAAAATTAAGCCATTTCCTTAATATTTGAACCGAGAAATACAGTGTAGATCATTTTATATTGAGAAAGTCTACATAAAATGATTAGAATGAGCCATTTATCCCAACTATTATTTCTGTAATGAATAATATAAAGCCAATATAATTTTCCAACAAATAATGATCTGAATCAGTTCAGTTTCCTAGTTGGGTCACTATAGCTTTAAGAGATGTTGGTTTAAAGTATATCCCCCCATAAAATTGAACTAGATTATAATAGGACAAAGAAATGCTAAATAGAACCTCAAGAAGGCATGGTGTGCTTTTGTGCAACAATTAAACAGTTAATTACTGCAGAGGATACAAATAATGAAACAAATTTTCCTTTGAATAAATAGGAGAGTCTTTTCATAGAGGTTTTGTTGAATGCTTAACATGCTGAACTGATACCACATGGTGGCAGCATTTCAATATTATCTTTAAGACTGGTCATTATACATAATACAGACACCGTTTTTTTAGATATATATATATATATATATATACTCAAATTTGGAAACAATTATCCATTCAAAGGAAAAAAATATAACTATATTATTTGTTGGGCCACACAGTAGCTAACTTTTTTTTATAAGAAAGTGGGGAATCACTTTTGCCACAGTTCTGTGGGGCCTCACTTTTGCCACAGTTCTCTTAACTTAAAGCTTTGTTGTGTTTATCTTTACTTTTTGTAACCTTGTGTATTTATACAGACATGTTGTTCTGAATTCTTTATTAGTATCAATTGACAAGTTTAGATGAATTGCTATTTTCATGCAGTCATTTTCCTGACTTCTTAAAGCATAACACAGACCCTCTATACTGGAGAAAAAAGGTCTCTTGTTTTTCTTTTTTTTTTTTTTTTGTCCAGCGAACCTAAACTTTTAGACATGTCACACTATTTCCAACAGTGCAGGAATCCACAGATTATGAATTTCTGATCAAATTGAAAAAATAAAATGTAGGTCAAATTACAAGCTTAACTTTTGATACCTTAAATTTCATGGGGAAATCTTTAAATGGGGTATTTTATTAATCCCTTTCTACTTTAATCAGAAAATAATACATGTATATGTATAACTAAATAATACATTTATAATACATTCCCATATAATACCAAATGTTTTCAGAGGTCATGTATTTATCAAATAGCTACCCTGCCCACCTACCTGCACTCACTAATGCAATTTCTTTGTGCTCTTAAGAGCTGCAGGGCTCAAAGGTTCAGGTGTGGAAATCTGTCGAGATACCAGCTCCTTGGGCAAATTTTACAATTATGGAAGAGAGGCCAGAAGAAAGCAATTACTGGAAAAAAAAAATCTTATGAAGTGTTTTTTTGTTTTTGTTTTTTAGTTAGCAGGGACCCACATAAAAAAGAGGGAAAAGATGTTGAAGAGGGTGCTCGCAATACATGATACGAAAATATTTGAGGTGAAATGGAAAGCAGTATCTGTAGCAAAAGCTAATATTGAATATTTATAACTAAATACACATTCCATGGAGAGACCATGGTGATGGCATCATCATGCCGAAGTGAGGATTTTCTTCAACAGGAACATGGAAGATGGAACGAGGTAACAGCATGATGGATGGAGACAAATAAAGTGCACTATTAAAAGAAATAATGCAAACGTTTTACAGTTAATAAAGGAGAAGAGGGTGTAATGAAAGTTCAGCTTTCAGCAATCTTTAGGATATAAGTTAAAATGAATTGAAGGTTTAAAATGTGTACGGCTTTCTAAAAGTTTAGACATACCATGAAAGACTTACAGCTGCCATTGCTGTGAAATACAGTATAATGTAGTTCTATAGTGTGTCAACTCAGAGGGCTAAAATGTTTATCTTACTTTAAGAATTTTTAATTGTAAAAACGCTTTATAGCCAAATATGTTTTTCCTTCGTATTATTATATACCAAATAGGTGTTACTTTGTATATGAATGTGTTGTTTTAGTTCAACAAAAAGTAAAAAAAAAGGTAAAGAAGTATGAGCACATTTGCAAGGCATCTGAAGAAACTCAGCTAAAAGAGTAAAGGTCATACTTAACCTCTATACTTGCAGTCTTTACTCATTAAATATTAGCTATCTTACATCGTAAGGCTATTGAGACACCATTTCTTTAAAAGAGCTTAAGCAGTTTTTTTCTTTTCATACTTTATTCAGAAATCTTATTTTTTGCTGTCTTTTTCGTATAAAAAAAAGAATAACAAAACAGCAAAAAAAAAAAAAAAAAAAAAAAAAAAAAAAAAAAAAAAAAAAAAAAAAAAAAACACTATTCCCTATTTTTTCATCCTTCTAAAATATTTTCCCCTCTGTGGTCCCTTCTCCTACCTGATATCTCATGTTATTTTCTCCGCTTAATCTGGGACATAGTCACAGAGCCCTAAATAACTGTAAGTTAGCAGCCGTCTTCCAGGGCCTGGCTGTAATTTGAAACTGTTGGTGTGCAAACTGCTTCTGATGTCTTTGTGCATTTTTCTATTAGAACCACATGTTTTATAGCTCCAGCAAGGCCTTGCTAAGAGTGATGGAATATCGGATAATCTGCCCTGAGCGTTCCTGTCACAGTGAGGCGGGCAAAGAATAAAGCCAGTATTCCTCCTAAAACCATGTCCATTCCTGGGAAGACTTTAGTCCAACAGTGAAACTTTTTTTTTTTTCATCCCCAGCATAGTTTGTGCTCTCAGTCCTCAAACAGACTGACATGTTTGCCAATCTGACACGAATATGCTGGTATTTAGTAATTTGCTCCACATGGGATGGTACAATACAAACCATTGTTTACTTGAGAATAAAGTGAAAAGTTTGGGGTAAACTCCAAAAAGGAGATATTGTAAGGCAACAAATGTCACATGAGATGGACTATTTTTTTCCTCTAAAAGCCCAGAAAGCAAAGAAGTGAATGGTCTGGTGGCAGGAAAAGTATGTACCAAAGTAAACTTTCTCCATCAAACTCTAGGTTAGATTGCTACAGTAATCCATTATGTGAAAAACAAATGACAAATAGCTGCTTCAGTCCCTGAGCAACCATAGGCAAGGACTTGTTAGAATATCGATGGTCTTTTGCTTTTGTTATGGTCTAATAGACTAAGACATCATATGCATTGGTTTAATCTCTTTGCAGGTTTCCTGCACAGTAGAAATCCCTGTGTTTTTGATAAACACATGTAAGGCTTTTCTGCCTCACAAACACATTTTATTTAAACAAAAGCAACACCCAGAGCAATCTTGAAGCAGAACTTGATCCAGCGGATTCCTTTTTTCTCCCGTCTGAAGCCAAAACTTGTATCCTGGCCGACAGCGTATATATAAATGGAAACTTTATTACTGATCAGCATTGATTAATATCATCATTACAGTTTCCACATGTTTAAATAATGTGCTCCTCTTTGGTTTTAGTAATAAAAAAGCTTAAGTTGGTAACAAAACAGTCATCAGTTTTTTTTTATAAACTTCCATCACTTTTCCACAGGTAGTCTGGGAAAGCTGCCCAACATTAAAAGCAACTGCATATAAGTGAAACGCAGATGGTGTGTGTTTCTGGTACTATGTATGTTTTGGCTCAGTCAGTATATTTTAGTGGGATCATTGGTGGTCATGTGGGCCAGGAGATAATGCTGCCCGGCTCTTTGGCTTTCATACGCAGCGCCACCAAACCAGTTGGTTTGTAGTCACCTTCTGGCCCCTCAATAGAAGGTGGCGCAAGGCTTCCGGGGAAGCTGTGGAGGGAGTAAAGGCTGTTGATGCTGTGATGATGCGGTGTGTGGTGGTGGTGTGGGTGGCTTGGGGAGGTGGGCATGCTCATGAAGCCCTGCAGGTTGCTGTGGGGGTGAGAATATGGACCCATGCAAGATGATGAGATGGATTCAGCTCCTAGGACACAGGCTGCACCTGAAGTGCCTCCACCTGAAGCAGCTGCCGGCCACAGGTTGCCTTGCATCTAGGTGAGAACAGATTTAGGTCAGGAAACTTGATGGGGAGTAATATTCATATTTGAACAGCTTGTCAGACTTGCAATAACCCACCTGGTATGCTTCGTGACGAGGAAGAAGAGAAATATCATAAGAAGCTGCAAAGTGGTTTCGGACTTCCTGGATCTTCCCATAGCGTTCCCGTTTCCTCCATTTGGCTCTACGGTTCTGGAACCACACCTGTGAAAACAAAAAACAAAAAAAGAAACAAAAATGTCTTGAAAAAAAGCATTTATACTTATTGAACATGCCGTCAGGTTAGAACCACCAACTTAAATTTATTTTATTAGATATTTTATGAAATAGACCAGCACTGCATGTAGCAATTTTTATTTTGGGCCCCTAGTAAACACTTTGTTAGACCACCTGTTGCTTTATCTACGCCCGTGTTTATTGGCATATGTGTCAGCCAGTGTTGTAGATCAGATTCAGATAAGCTTCCTTATAGTTATTGGAAAACCATTCAGCTTCATTCAGAGCAATAAGGATATCTGTTAGCACAAATTTTTCATGTCTTGCTCAAGATCTACATTAGATTTACCTTTGGGTCATGAAGGTGTTTTGGTAAAACCTAGTTGTAGCCCGGTTGTATTGAGTATCTGTTCACTGGATGATGAACCTCTGCTCCAGTTCTTTCCGTCCTTCAGAATTTTTTTCCCAATATTACCCTGTATATCTCCATCCTGTTATCAACTAAGTTAGTTTTCCGGTACAATGAATTTTAATTTTGCATTTAACTATCTCTTCCAATAAAATGTGAAAATTTTATCTGTCTTCACAGTAGAAAAAAAATCCAACAGCATGATGATGCCACCACCATGTCTCATGAAGTGGTTTTCTGCCATATGTTGCTCTTTGCATACGGCTCAAACTGTGTTTTTTTTTCTTTGATTTAAACATTAGATTTATGGAGCTCACAAATAATAGTTGTCCTGTTTTCCACCTGAACAGCAAATTCCTACAGTTCCTCCATAGTTCCCACATATCCTTTGATAACATTCTCCTTATCCGATTAGTTTAGGTGTATGGATATGCTGTTGTTTTAAATTGTTAGAATAATTATCATTGATTATGTGTGAGTTTATTACATCTTGGTATTGGCTGCCTGTTGCGTATCAGAACTCATGTTTTCCACAATAGTTTATCTGGTTAGGACTGTTCCTCTGTCCGGATATACAGTTATAATCTTCATTCTCTACGTGGCAAATATTTGAGAATGGAATGAGAGCGGTGTCCTTCAGCTAAGAACAAAGTGGAATATTTCGATAAGTCTAGGGCCATGATGTCTACTAATCTGCTAACATGTATTACGGTATGTAAAATGTGATGATGTGGCAGACTGGAGATGCATAAAATGCCTTTTTAACTGTTAATTGGGGCCACTTCCTGAGAGGTGAGCCCAGAGGTGAGCAGCAGTAAGATTACAATTTATATCAAAATCTGTTGTCATGTCTCCTGGTTATTTAATAAATATAAGTTATGAAGTGTTATTTAAAGAGTTTGTCCCGAGTGATCTCTTTTAAGAAAAAGGAACCAGAGAGATAGAGCTTCAAGGTGCAGACACAGAGACATCTTTAACAAAGGTTGGCTCAATTTACAAGTGAGACATCTACAAAAGCCATTTGGTTACAGCGATGCTGTCAAAAGTACAAGAGTAAATGGGGCCAGATGTATATTCCTGCTCCTTTCTTCATTCAGAAATAATTTACAAACAAAATGAAAAGACATGCATTTAAATTTGGATTACGATTAACGTTTAAAATGTGATGCACACACCTGAACCCGTGCTTCAGTGAGCTCCGTCCTCAGAGCCAGCTGCTCTCGGGCATACACATCAGGATAGTGTGTCTTCTGAAACACCTTTTCCAGCTCCTCCAGCTGAAAAGTACTGAAGGTGGTGCGATTGCGCCGCTTCTTGCTTTTTCCTGATAAGTCTATGGAGTCAGCGATGGAGTCGCCCTGTATGCTGACACTCTGCTCCTTCAGTTTGCTGCAGCACTCTGGACCGATCCCAGGATAGATCATTGCTTTTAGAGCTCCTTTCTCTCTGGCTGAGGAACACACAGAGGAGAGGCAGAGTCATTAAAGTTGATTTTCAGAGTATAACTGGATTTTCTGTTGGATACCAAAAACGACTTTCATTAAATTTAATGAGTTTCCTTCAGGATTATAACTAAAGTGGGACTGAATGTTAGCATTTAAATGTTTCATTCAGCCCTCACTGAACATTTTGTTCTGATGAACGTTTTAAAGCCAACATGTCTTGTTAAATGTTAAAGCCAACAAGTGTAAAGATTATTTCAATGATCATGATTAGATTTATTATTGCTGAGTTGGAAAACATTAATTAATGATTTCAAACCTTTAGACCTAGAGTCAATAAATCTTAATAAAATGTTCTTTTACTCTTAAAACTTAATTAAAACATTTAAAAAACTTAAAATCAAACCAAAAAATAATTTAAAACAGATTCCTAGTGTAGATTACATCAAGCCAATGTTTGTTTCTCACTTTGACACAAACTAGACAAAGTTATTTGTGATTTCATTTGACCAGAGCAAACAGACCTTAGACAGTTAATACCCCACAGGCTTGAATTAAATTAAAGAGAAATATCAGACTTGAAGGTGAGGAGAAAAAAAATAATAAAGTGTTTATGTTTCCACAATAAACTATGTGTAAGAAATGCGAAAACTTAATTCTGCTTCCTGTTGTCAGAGCAAGAAAAGGGCAGCTTCCCTCCCACAGTGTTTGGATGTTGTTGTCTGTTTTTATAATGTTTTAACCTCTCGATCCAGCACTCAACTCTATCCATCTGCCCCCATCCACTCTCTACATTACTGTTCTTCTGGCCTGACAGAAAATACTCCATGCTGCAACATTCATTTCCTTATGTCCATTACATCCAACCTTATGCCACAAACTGAAAACGTTCTCAGGAACAAACAAAGGCCGCAGGGTATTGAGCAGCTTTTAGCCTGTCAACCACTCACATCCGATTGGTCTGCATGGGTCAAACTGAAGATCTATATCTCAGGATATATGCAACGGAGAGGGAATATCTCCAAAAGCGTATCTGTCTAAAGGATTTAATGTGATCCATCAAAACTGTGAATTTCTCCATTTTCACTCACTGGGGAACTAGTCTGATTTTTTTCGTCTTGGTTTTACAATTTTAAGATTATCTGAGGAGCTATAGTAAATAAAGTCTAACTTTTAGGGATGTTAAGATTAGGAGTTAAGATAAGGAGTTTTTGAAAACTGGAAACTAATTCAGTTATATTTTAGAAATTTTGATGCAAATGTACATTTCTGAGTACATTTTGCATTAAATCTGATACAGTGTCAAATGTGCAAATATTAACATTCCAACTTGTTTTGATTGTCTATCAATGAAATCTAAAATAATTGAACATTTTTCTAATCCAAAAATAAAAAAATGATGCAACAAATTAAATAAATTAATTCATTAATAAATGCTTATTCTAATTAAATGAAAACAAATCAGCCATTGTAGGAATAGATGTAAAATAATGGAGAAATGTGTTTTTTTCGTCATATTAATTTGGAAAATGGCTAAATAAGGAAAGAAAAACATCACACAAACTAAACCAAAACGGCAGTTAAAAACAAATAATATAAATTATTGTGATTTCTACTTCTTTTTTTTTCCTTAATAACCATTTAGCTAATAATTTGGAAAATAGTAACGAAAATAGAAATTTATTTTAATTTCTTCAGTGTCTGAGAGTTCTTAAATAAAAATAAAACACACAACATTCTCAGCAAACTAATAGGAAATCACCACACAACATGCAAATAAATGGTTATATTAAAAAAAACAAAAACAAAAAAACAGCCTTAACATGAAAAAAAAAAGTTTTGGTTAAACATCTGATACTTAAAGATAGAGCTGTTTGGGGGAAAAGAATAAAAGTCAAATGCTCCAATGTTTATTATTTAATGAAAGAAGCAATGACTTGGAGACGGGAGGCAAATGTCCAATGAAGCGAATCCAAACAGGAGCATGCATTTGAACAACCTTCTTCTTCTTTTTTATTAATCAAGAGTTAAATAAATATTTTTGGAAGCCGCGCAAAAATGAAGCCACCCACCCAAACAGAATCTAACAGTAAATTTCACAGTGCATGTCCAAAATGAAATCTGCACAAACTGTTTGTTGTTTTAAGCTTGAGCCTAAATAAAACCTCACTATATCATATAATCCAGATTGTATCTCCTTTTATTTAATCCGTTGCTGTGCAGAATAAAAAGGAATTACCCGCAGCAATAAACAAAGCATATTTCCTAAACTCTGGTGTAAAATAGCCATTTGCGCCAATATCTCAATTTTATGCTCTTGAGCGCAGGACTGTGGTTTATTTGGATTTCTAAAAACAAAGGGTTGTTCTGGAAATCATTCATAAATTAGAAATATTTAAATTCAAAACATAAATCAGATTTTAATCGAAAATGATAGACTACTTTAAAGCTATTTATATCCCGAAACGTAGATTTATTTAAGAAATTTTGTGGTCTAATTTTAATTTGATCCAATATATGTCAATTTTATCCACTTTCCAAACTTCCAAAGCAGCATCATGAAGTCCAAAAGCGTCCCGAGAAAACTCGCTTAAAGCTTGCAGCATTGCACTGGTTAATATAGGCCTAATCCGGTGCCACGTTTCATATTCTTACATTTTATATACACGTTTAATTTGTCCCTGCATCTGTTTCTTACTCACCTTCCGAACTGCTTTCATAAAACACCGCTTTGTCGCTTATTGCCGCTTTGTGATCCGGGTTCAAACCGTCCAGGAACTTAAGTTTCGGCGCAGAGCCGGGCGCAGAGCCGTGCGTAAAATCCGCACCCGCGACATCACCAAACCTGCCCATGGCGGCATACAGTTCCCCGCACAGGCCGTGGCGGTGAGTTAGAGACGCAGCAGGAGGCGGGGGAAGGATATGAGAGGGTTTCTGCAGCCCATTGCAGGGGAGAAAAGAGCCGGGTCCCCCGCCACCACCACCACCTTGCTCCAGGCCCGGAGAGTTTGTCGGTGTCCTTCCAGCGCTCTGCGCGGAGAAAGGCAAGCAGCTCTCCGTCTCCATGGTTCTGATCCAGCAGACAGTTAAGACAACAGCGACTAGGCGCTGTCAGCATGGGCAGTGTGAATGATTTTCACTTTTTTTCTCTGTGTTCATGTCAAGTGGGTGGGATT
The DNA here is from genome assembly GCF_000732505.1 of Cyprinodon variegatus. Taxonomy (NCBI): domain Eukaryota; kingdom Metazoa; phylum Chordata; class Actinopteri; order Cyprinodontiformes; family Cyprinodontidae; genus Cyprinodon; species Cyprinodon variegatus. Next base: position 767,477 of record NW_015150638.1, on the reverse strand, counting down.
TAACAGATCAGAAACAAAGACCCGTGAAACGGGGACTGATGGGTTGGTGCGTGAGAGAAGTTAGTGTGAGTAGGTGTGTGTGTGTACCTGCAGCAGAACACAGGTGTAACTTTATGAAGGACAGGTGTGGACATGTCCCCACCAATAATGGCCTGGTGTGGACATGTCCCCACCAATAATCTCCGCTCTTCCCCGCTTAT
>NW_015150638.1:754389-766811 GCF_000732505.1 Cyprinodon variegatus | reverse complement strand
TGTAATAATATGTAATAATATGTAATAATATGTAATAACATGTTTTCTTATTGTGCAGACAGAATCAGACTGCAGAGCTTCTACATATCTTGATGTGTTGTATCTGGCATCATTATATTAGTAAAGAGGTTCATACATCTTTTTAAACAGAGAGAAGCAGGGAGAGCTGCAGATTTAAAGATGAAACATTTACTGGGATATGCAACATGCAATAAAATATATCCCCAAGTTTACCAGAAAGTTTACAGGAAACAGAACTCTATGCTATATTTAAAACGCAGCATATCCTTATTTTTCTAGATGGATGGAAAATTGTAAATTCTAGGGATGCATGATTTATCGATTTTGGCATTGGAATCAGCTGTTATTTATTATTTTTCAATATAAAGTAATGTTTTTTGGTCCTATATGTGTAGTGCACTAAAAGGAATCTCTCTAACATCTTTACATATAAGTATCAGTGTGTTATGGTTCTCTTGTGCTCTCAACAATAGGAAAGCATTCAATAAATAGATGTTTGAGCTCATTTTTGGAAAATACAAAAACCTAATATAAGGGTAGGTCCCGAGTGTCCCCACCAACTTTCATCACAAACTTACACCCTTGCAGCAGAGTGATTTATTTACAAGTAAGGCGAGGACCTTTTGGTTAGGTTTGGAACTAAAGTGTGAATTCTAGGCGTATATTCCCTTTGGTTTAGGGTTAAGCCATAGAAATAGTTGAAAATGAATATTAAATATGTGTGTTGGTGTCTCCAGTATAGACTGGTATAGTGCGCCAACTATTGAATCTTGTTTTTCAACCCTGCTGATTAAATATTGCGCATATATTCCACATGTTATATTGTGTTGGAGTTTATCATCGGATCATGTCAAAAAGCAGCTAGACGGCCGCTTATATTCATCCATGTTTATGCTCTTATATTTACTGTGTTAATTATTTTTTGTTGTTAGTCTTATATTTGCTTGCAGACTATTTTTTTCGGTGTTTATTTACTGTTAAACTGAAATGTGAAATATTGTGAACAGCCGCATCTGTCTGACGCGCAGTGGTTCAGAACAAAAATGTTCCGAGTGTTTTGCGCAGCATCTCGCGACACAAAGCAGAAAAACGTTACAGAGGTACCAGTTATCCAAATTTTTCATATTTGGTTTGCATTTCGTTCACAAAAGGTTTCATAGAATTTTTTTTAATGCTTTTTAGAGAACTTTATCTGTGTTCCAGCAATCTGGAATGCGCTTTAGTCTGACATTTCGATGATGTATTTGAGTTAAAGGTTGGCAGTTTTAAATGTCATGTATTATTATAATCCAGGATACAAGACAAGAAATTAAACATTAAAAAAACGTTGACTGAATCTTAAGTACATTTGAATAAATAAATAAATTGTAGGCTACTTAAAGTCTAACTTTGAATGATGAAAAATTTGATTGATAAATAATTTCCCGAAAAAAATATTAAATAATACATCTTTATTGTTATTATTGTTGTTATTATTATCATTTATATTAGTAGTACTATTATTACAAAATACAATAGTACACTATATTATTACATTGCATATAATTTCCTAAGGTGTGAAATAAGTTTTTTCTTTACAGTTTAAGAAAATATTCTAAAGAAATGTGCAATAGGCTACTCATGACAAAATAATTATGTTAACAAATGCATACATATTTACACAAAAATTCACCCAGCCCACTCTCACACAGACTTTAGGGCAAAATAAGTATATACCATGTTAATGAAACAAAGGTCTATTATGAAGTAATACAAATGTTTTATTTGCCAACTATTTTGAAAAGTTACAGCTCAACTTAAAAATTTACTACCCACTATAATAAATAAGGTTGAAGCTGATCTGGTTGATATCATTTTTGATGTTGACATAAGATTGAGTGAATGCAAAGCAATATATATGTGGTATATAATTAATTTCACTCTTATCCAGAAACCTAATAAAATAATTAGGAGTGACTCCAACTTCAGCTCTCTCCGTTTCAGTTGCTCTGTCCTTGGGAAAGACACTTTACCTACATTACCTACTGATGGTGGTCAGAGGGCCCCGTGCCGCCTGTGTGCGGCAGCCTCACGTCTGTCAGTGAGCCCCAGGGTAGCAGTGGTTACAGAGAAGCTCACTACCATCAATATGTGAATGTTTGCATGAATGACTAAATATAGTGTAAAGTGTTTTGGAGTCTCATCTCTTGAAAAGCGATTTTTAGCTACAGGCCATATGTATCTAAAACTGAAAATGAATGAATGAAACATTATAATAAACATTATCATCATAATAGTTCCAGCTTGAAAGTATTTAATTAATTGCAAATAAAAGAAACAAAAGCATAATTTTTTCAAGGCACATAGAAAAAGATTTGTTTCTTTCTTTTTCGTGACCATCCAGATCCAATGTGAAAACACTCGGACTGAGCAGTGGAAGAAAGGGCTTTTGATTCTGAAGAGTTATCTCAGATCTAAAAGCCTTCATCCAAACACTCTGCACTTAAAGGCTTCAGACGTGGTGCTGTTAGTTTTGAGGGACATCTCATCATCTCTCTGGACACCCGAGGCTGCGCCCTGCTCAGATGATAGACAAGTGTATAAACATTAGGTCCATTTTTTCTGAGAGGACTCACGCTCCATTTGGTTTCTTTTTTCTGCATCAGAGAAAGCTATGCAAAGACAAATACAGTATTACCTTTTCTGTAAATGTTAAAGATGTTTTAAATGAGTTATTTTCCAAAGTTTACCGTTTAATTTAAAAGGGGGTCTTCACTGTGTCTTTCTTTGAGAAGTATGTAAAACTTAACATATTTATGCAAATAAGTTTTCTTTTCCTTTGTCATCTGAAGCAGCACTTTAGCTGCCCAAAGTGACATGCTTGGGACAGTGTTTAACATGCAAATAAATCCAATGATCAGTATAGGTCTTTACATACTCTGGATTAATTAATTGTAATAAAATACACTTTTAATACATGTTAAAAGTTAAAAATAATGTCCAAATTGCTCTGGGATCTGTAGATCCTTGATGAATTAAAACAAGGGCTTTTTATGGTCTCTGCCTGTGATGTGTAGCTCACAGGTTTAGCCCGGAAAATGCCAGATAAACAGTGTCAACACTGTGTCCCTCCCTCCCGGTGCCCCTAAAACCATGTTCCTCCAGCTTGTCCTGGGCATGACCCTGAACAGGAAATCAGTTCAGCCTGTTCAGAGTCCCTTCCCACCTCCTCCTCCATCAGCAGCAGGGTTCTGGGCGCAGACACCACCAGATTAAGGTGACCCTGCACTCTCACTGCTTGACATGCTACCCTCAAACTAAAGAGGATCTTCCTCCTTCTCTTTCACAGCCTGTGACACCCGACAGTTTCCATCTTAAAACACACAAGTGCACTGAAAGTTGTTGCTGCCGTTTCATTTTGTGGAGTAAAAATTTAGGATGAGAATTTTTTTATTTTTTTTTATTTTATTATCAATCAAAAGTGGTGTTGGCAGAATACGAGTCAAGCACCACCCAGAGAACCTTGCCTCAACTAGCAAACAAGGTGGTAGCATCATGCTGAGTGTGCTTCACTGTATGTTACATACCCCGTTAATAAAAATGCCAAGGACCCTCTTAAAGGATTTCCCCCCCATTTAATCTTATTATTAAAAGGGCTTGCCTGGATCCTCAAAGATGAATTCTATAAATTTTCCAAATTAGCGGCAGGTGGTGTAGTAAAATATATATACCTGCTTATGGATTTTTTCTACTACTGACATGTTTGGACAAACACATTTTGCCAAATAAAATAAACTTATTTATAACTTTAATGAGGACATTTTTTCTCTACATTTCACAGTAATGGAAATTTAGATGAAAAATACATATGAATTTCTTTGCACTCTGATAATTAATAAAATTAATTTTAATATATAGATAGTCTAATACACTTTTTCTTACGTCGAATAAGTGAAATGCAGCCAGAGGGACTATGCAGCAAAATGATTTTTCAAAAGGCATTTCTTTTTCAAGTACATTTCAGTGGCCTCTCTTGCCATTGGAAGCATCAGTAATATACTCCACAAAGGTGACACTGTAATATTGGCTTTATTCCTATTTTCTCTAATCTTGCTAATTTCCATCCCACTCGAATTGCATCTGTAGCATTTAAACAAAACATATATCATCTGACTAATAAGTTAAAAAACACAAATAACAAATTTAAACTTGTGACAATAAACTTAAGCATTAAGGGAACATATAATTATTACACTGCAATTTAGTGCAGGAAATCTGCAATAAATTCAGACTTTGTAACAAAAATTTTTTTTTAGAATTTTTAGTTGTTTGATGTATAATATTTACAGCAATGTAAAAAGAGGAAAAATGAAAAATATGACCAGAACCCGCTGGCTTTCAGAAGATGAAGATGAGCTATTATTTCAATGGACTAGAGAAGGGTTGGAGTTGCAAAATAAAGGGAAAGGATCTAACCTTTTTACACTGACAATCAGGGCGATCTCAAAACAAGTGGCTGGAGGAAGAGGTTATGAAGACTGACCTGCCAGATGCATACCAACACAGGACAGGCTGCTAAAACAAGGAACAGCTCTGAACTTCTTCGTCTGGCTGTCACTGCCTGGGGCCTTTCCTCTCACGTACAGGGTGGCGATTCAACCTGAGGTTTGTATTAGAATAGGAGAAGGATAGCTAATTGAATTACCGGGCCATGAATGCACAGAGATGATCCCATATGTAGAGGCGCCCCTCCTTCCCCTGGCCTCCCTTACATCCTCCGATACGTGTCCAGAAGCTGCAGAGCCAGCTGAGGCTGTGACTGACAGCTGCCGACCTCGGGGTCGGATGGCCGGGCGAGGTGCATTGTGGGAAACTTGCTGTGGTCTGCTGCAAGCAAGTTGAGAAGAAGGGTAGCTGTCCTCTGTCTGACCCTCTGTGAGGCATCAGCATACAGTCTAGTGAGTGTTAGGGTCTCCAGCTACAGCACACCAGCGAAAGGCTGGCCACGGTTTTCCAATGAGGAGACAAAGACTTTTCCTAAGAGCTTTCAGAAATAAAAATACTCTTTTTATCCGAGCCTTGGAAAATAGAAGTTCTGTTCTTTCTTTTACAGCAGAAGAGTCAAAACATGCATAAGGAGGAGCCCACCAGAGAGCTATATGCTTAAAGACCCCAATGTTTGACACTGCAATGACAGCATCTGCAGTATTCATTAATGCACATGTGAAAACTGTTTGTCTGTGGTTGAGCCACCATTCATCCCCTGTTAGTGTGGCTCCTCTCTTACTGGTTTTGACAAGGGAGCTGCTGGGATTAAAGTCAAACAGAAACAAGACGAAACACTAAAAACTCATAACCCTGTAATAATTGCTGAGGAATAGCAGGAAAATTGCAGTAACTTATGCCAGATAATAAATTCGTTACTGTGTTTAGTAAAAGTTATCTACCTCTACTAACTTTACAGCTAAGATAAATTTATTTATGTGGTATTTTGCATCCTTAGTAGTTATACGGTGGCCACAGATCGTTATTTACCCCGTAAACAGGTCCAAATTTCCACTGCAACACACAGACATACAAGCATGTCATGATTTTTTTTTTTAAGGTACCAGAAGTCTATTTTGCAGGGAAACCTTTAATATATAAATATGGTTGAGATGAGGTCCATCCAAGCGACCGTCTTATCATTGTGTCCCCTCACATCCTCAAGAAGAAATGGGCTCTTGCATGCTTTTAATAGGCAATCCCTCTCGGGAGCGTGTACAGGGTTGTGCATGTGCATTTTTTTTTAAAGTGGAGAGGACGGTCTTTTAAAAAAATTCGCGAAAATCCTCCACTATACCTTTAACTAAGGAGTTTGATATATAGTCAATCTCCATTGTTGGATACATTACATAAATCCTTGTAAAACCCCACAACTGCATGAAATCCTCCAAGTTCTGTGTGTTTCTCTGGAAAAGAAGCTCCAGCCTAATCCCTTTAACTTTGCCTTTCCAACGAGCCACAGCGTCAAAGTGACGTCCTTCCTGTAGGCTGCCCCTGAGCAACAAGTAAATGGTCATTTTTTCCCTTCCTGATTAAAAAAATTTAAAAGTCAGGCCTTTGGCTTGTTTATTTATATTGGCCGACTCCTCCAATCAATACAGGACTATTAAAAAATGTGCCAAAAAGAGTAAAGTGAAAAAAAAAGGATACTTGTGTTTTAGTAGAAAGGACCCATAAAGGTGCAGATTTAAACAATGTCACCTCTAGGTTCTCACCAAGCCTTGTTTAAGGTATATGTCACTTAAAAGGGACGAAGAGCTCAGCACAGTAGCTTGAACATGAAATAAAGCCCACCTCTTTATGTGATCTCCCGCCTGTCGTGATAAGTGCCTCCCTGTTCCGACTGGCCTAATGAGGGACAGACCAACTTAGCCCTGCTCCTTCCTCACAATCTGCAGGAATCTGTAAACATGAACCTCAACAAAACCATCTGGATGTAGCAGATTTAGGCGCAGCTCCACCAGACACACGCCTGACCTATGAATAAATAAGCCTGATTTCTAAGTGTGTTTTAAACAGGGGTACCCCCAAAAAGATTTGGAAAGGTTATCTAAAGGCTATGACTGTGATTATAAATAAATACATGAAAAAATAGAGATGAATCTTTAACTGTGTAAACCATTACAATACCCTAGCATAACTGATTTAATTCTTAAAAGTGGCTTTTTAGGCTTAAAAAAAAATATATATATACACACACATATGGCTGTACAGTACAAGGATCAACAACAAGAATCTGTTACACAAACAGTAAAAGAATGGTGGTAAAGACGATTAAAAAAGGAGTTAAAATGAAATTATTTAAGGGTTTTATGAGAAGTTTTAAGCAACTGCTAATGAGGCTCATTTGAACTGTAAGGGATGTTATTCCATTATTTGGGCCAAAAAACAGCAAAGGTGTTTCACTTTTTACTTAGACCTGGTTCTTGGTACACTTAGAGTCAGCGGATCTGAGAGATCTGGAAGGTGTTTAAGGGCTCAGGAAGAATTGGAGGGGCAAGATGATTTGAAGATTGAAGAAAAATAATTTTAAAACAGAGTGTGTCTTAAAAAAGATTTTTTTATGCCTTCCTAATGCATCCACTGACTCCACTTGACCTGTTTTTACACCACCCCACAAACTTTCATATCTTTACATTGCTGCTTTTTAGTGCAGGTGCTACTGTTTTTTATTCCTACCCTTGATCAGGTAAATTTGGTATAAAACCACCACTGATCTTGTAACATAATTTAAGAAAATCAGGTTCCAATCTTTGTGTTAATACTGAATTGGATGTAGGCTATATTTTCCAATATTTCATGGGATTTAACCCATGTGTTGTAGTCTAAGAAGTAATAAGTTGTAAATTCATTTTTTTTAAGTTTTTAGAAATCTTTTAAAAGTACTTTTATATATTTAATTAGCACAGAAAAAAAACATTTTAGCATACAAAATGCAGATCTATTTAATTTATATTAAATTTTTTGGGGGTTTTATGAGATTGACTAACACAAAGTACTGAATAATTGTGAGCTGAGTGGTTTCAAACCTTTTAAAAAATAAAACATTTGAGATGTGGGGGGTGCATTTGCTTTTGCATTAACTCGTTAAGTCAATATATTGTAGGATTACATATTTTTCATTATGTCACAATTTTTTTTGCTACAATCTTTTCATCTATTTGAGAGCTGATACTTTCTTTTGTTAATCTTATTCTTCCCATATTAGTTATGATATTAAGTTAGTTTCTTAATTCATTCAATTACTCTATTCCTTGTGTATAACAATTAATTTCCTTTGGTTGGTATTTGTCGTTCTCTCTTAATTAGGTGTGTTTTAAGTAGTTTTCCTCCTTCAACTCCCCCTGCTTACACCTTCTGACTCAGCTGCCCCATATTGTCTCCTGTTTAATAAATTTTGCACACACCCTGTTTTCCCGAAAAACTCTTTATTAATATCATCCCTCTGCTGGTCCTTGGTCCTTGCTGGGTTCCCTCATTGATCTACCTATGATCTCTGTTGCTTTGCATTTTACTTTGTTCATGATCCTTGTGCTGTTCTCATTGTATGGTGCTGTATTATATTTGTTTATTTTGTTTTTTTATGTTATCAAATCTTTTAATTCAATTTTTCAATATTCCAGTTTATTGAATACTACTGTACTTCAAAATTAAATGAAGAAACAGAAACTTTACTCCCAATCTTCTTTCTAAAAGAGCCCAAGCATATAGTCAGATTGAGTAGAGAGCATGTGAACAAAAACTATAAATTTTTATCATAGTTCAATCTGAAAAACTCACACAAAGAGAAAAGACAATTAGAAGAAATTCATTGATACAATTACTTGGTCTTTGGCCCCAGACCTCGTCAGGAAACAAAGCACTGAATTTTGATAGATATGCATGAACAGGAACAAAGAATAGGGCTGTTACCCCCAGGCCTGAAACTGGTGGTGGAGTGGGGATAGATGAAGTTGGTCAGTCTGTAGACTGCTGTTAGCGAGACGTTATGCTGAGTTTTATGGGGAGATCCAGTGGATTGCATGAGCTGATACTACAGCTTCACTCAGGGACCTGGAAGATGAAAGTCCAGTTTGGGGACAGGTTGAGAGAACCTGTTCATGATGAGCAAGCATGAAGCGAAAGTGGAGAGAAAAAACTCCCCATTAGGAAGAAACCTCTGGCAGAACCAGGCTCAACATGGCGGTCTTCTGTTGGACCGGTAGAAATGAGATGCGGAATGAAGTAAGAGTCAGGGAGGAATGACACTGATGAAGCTTTAGCTACGATGGTGGAGGAGGGGCTGGAGGTGGGTTGAAACGGGGTCGTCTGAATGAAGTCACACGGCGCTACCTCCGTCTGCGCACTAGCAGACGAGTTGTGGATCAGAGGCCTTTTAAAATGAACTTTGAATGCTGATTGGCTTTGGTGAATGTGTGGTTCAAAGCTGATTGGCAGTATCGTAGGCGAATGACGACGAATAATCAGTTTATTTAGTTGAACTTCTACTTAGGCTCCATATAAGAGCAGGTTTGGGTCACTGACTTAATTGGAGCTAATTTGACTGTTTTAACTTTAATTGTAGCTCCCTGTAACTTTGCAGTTGTTCTTTGATTTTTCCATTTTTTTAGACAGTGTAATAAACAGCCCTTAAAAGAACTTTGTCTAAAACAGTCCCTCACTTATTATGTGCTTTTTTCTTCCCCTTTGTGATTTACTGCCACTTTTTAGTATAAATAGAAATATGAGACCTTACAGTAAGTGGATTTAGTGTGAAAACTTTTGAAAACATTTAAAGTTGTAAGTACTTTTATAAGGCAGTGAGATAAAAAAGGAAAACAAATTTACAAACAATATTTTTAAAGCTGATATTGATTAGAAATATAATGCCATCACATACTGCTTAAAAGTGGAATAACGAAAGGGGCTTCATTTTACCTTCGACTTCAGTGCAAATTTCCCTTCATTCTAAGCACTTATTATCTTGAATATAAGTGAATATATTCTAGGCCTTCTTCTAAATACTGAATACCCCCTAAGACACTGGTGCAGAGTGTTGCTCTTTCTTCCTGTCCAATCAGACACAGCTGTCCAAGCCAAACTCCATAGAGATAGCTGGGGTCAATCTCCAAGCGGATACTCTGGCTCATCCTGCTACCAATGTCCTGAGGGCATTAGTAGACAGTGTGACCCCTCCACCCCAGACTCCTCACAGCCACCCAGACACTACCCATAATACCCTTCTTTAGTCATCTGCTGCTGTGACTGAACTGCTTTGCCTAATATCTGATTTAGCCGATGATGCAGACAGATGACAAATAATTAAACAGGCTGTTATGAAGTACGCTTCAAAATACATGGTTTTGGTTTGCTTTTCTGGTCCTAAATGTTATTGCAAGTAAAATCTTAACTCAAAGGATGAGCGTAAAACATAATATAACTCTGCACCATCTGAGTGACAAAGCTCTGCGGGTTGAAACCAGAAAAGCATGGCGAATCAGACTGAGAGGAGTTCCACACAAAGAGGACATCTGAGCTGTTCAGCCTGTTTAGAAAAAGCAAAAGCAAATGACCTTGGGGGCTGAAGTGGCTGGATTGAAAATAAACTGTTTAGAATTACTCTGCACATCGAAGAATAGAAAGCAGCTGCAAAACGCTGAGCATACAGTGCTCACTTGATTTCTCAGTGATAGGGAAAAAGCTTTCAGCAGGCAAAATCACACTAACCTCCGGGCTTACAGTGCAAAAGCCTGAGTTATAATGTTTTCACCATGTTTTTCACATATTTAAAACATATCTGGAGTTTGGTTCAAATAAACTTCTTTTCTAAAGTTAAAGGAACACTATTCTGCACTGGATGAGAGAGACTGTGCGTATCGACATAATTTATATCTAACAAGGGGTCAGGAAAGTCTTTATATTTAGGTCATAATAATGAGGTGCTGTGTGTATTAGCTCTATAATCAATGACACACAGGAGACTGTGTGACTAAGCCTTTAGTAAGTCTCAGGAAAATCTAATTCGTTGCTACTTCACAGCCCCTAGATTTGCACTTCCAACCAAAGGATACACTTACCAAACAACTCTGGAAAGGCGTAAGGATATCCAGAAGTCAGGATTCTTGTTCCTAATTCGTTTGCCCTTTTTGTAAATAAATATGCTAAATCCACTTGGCTCACAAATGCATAGCATTCAAAGGTATGAGTGTGCAGTATTTCTTAAGCACTTAAACACCAGATCAATGGGGGAGTTAAGAGTTTCTCCTCATAGGCATACAGGGCATTACACAGAAAATTTTAAATCTTAGTGAGAAACTTTGCCAATGGAACAAGACAATTTACATTAAAAAAAAACAAAAAAACAATTGCATTGTCTTATTGGAAGTGCATATTATCTTATTTTAAGAGAAAAAAATATAATTCCATTAGCTAATCATCTTATTTAAATTAAGGGTAAACATACTTAATTTAAGTGATTTGTATTTATTTTTAGATCATTGTTGCATTGTATTTTCTTTAACTCTGTCCTTCATATGCAAATACAAAAAAATGACTGTTGTTTAAGATTTATATTTACTTTACAGCCCCCCCCATTGTCATTGTCACCTTTCTCTTCTTTCTTTCATCTTTTCTCTTTCTTTTTTCCTTTTCTTCTTCTGTTTTTCTGCTCTATTTACATTGCAGTGTCCATATAAACTGTAAAACTCCCTGCATAATTATAATAAAGCAATTTGTATGCATGAAACAAGTGGAGCTATACGGCAATTGCAATACTGCTACACTTGTGAAAGTAAAATCTGTTGGGCTCTTTTTGGCATCAAGACAATTATTCTTATTGCCACATTGCCAGACAGGACACTGTTAAAAAAATAAATAAATTAATTTAAAAAAAAAGCTGCATCCTAAAGACAATAGTAAAGCAGTAATCCCAGAAGATTACAATATTTGTACACCCAGCAATTCCGGAGACAGATATACTATTCAAGGTGAAAATATTTATGAAATATTGTACCTTTGTAACAAAGGAGCTTTTTATACAGTAGCATCCTAAACTTGTATATTGTGAGGTCATCCATACCACACTTAACTCTACATGTTGAACATAAATCTAATCAAAATGTAAACTTCTTCCATGGAAGATAATAAAAAAGATCTTAACTGTTGTACAAAGTTTATATTTAACATTAGTTGGATATTAACATTATCCTGGACATTTTAGAGAAACCCTACTTTCAATATTTACTCAGGCAAACACTAAGAAATATTTTTTATTCAACAGCCGATTGTACATTCATCACTTTGAAACAAGGGTGTCCAGTTCTCAAAGGAAGACACCCTACAGGTTTTAGATTATTCCAGCTCTATCACAGCTGATTTAAATGACTGAATTACTTCTTAGTTTTAACATGTAAACTGTTCATTGGAATCTATTGGAAAAACCAGGAGATTTCAAATAAACATAGCTAGTGGGTTACCGGTATGTAAAAAGTTGAGACTTAGTCTTTATTTAATCAGGATAATGAACATATGATGAACATAAATCCACAAAAAAAAAAAAACTTCAGCAGACACAAATTGAACAGAACGCCTCAGAACGAGTCATCTGCCTACAGAAAGTGGGCAGGTTAATTAAAAGTGTACTTAAGGCTTCTAATAGGAAACCTCAATTATTTTGTTGTTGCAATATTTGTGATATACATAGCTTAAAACTAAAGTTTCCTTTTTTATAACTAATAATACAAGGAACAGAGCAGTTTAAGTTCCGCCCAGCTATTGTGTAAACACATTAAAAGAAGAGCTGTGCGTGTTTCTTTGGGTGAACTCACCTGATTCTCCAGTAAAAGTGACAGTATTATCCAACTCAGACACATCTGAGGTAAAGTTCTGTCTGTCATAAT
>NW_015150638.1:747992-753804 GCF_000732505.1 Cyprinodon variegatus | reverse complement strand
CACACACACACACACACACACACACACACACACACAGTTGTGTGAATGTCTAGGTTCGTCTTTAAGTAGAATCTGTGGTTATTCTGTAAAATGAAGATGCTGTTTATATGAAGTCTATACATACTAATGAGAACTGGTCTGAAATATTTTGCATACTCTGGTTCTTTCCATATTTTAATGTTTTACACCTTTTAAATAAAACTGTTTTGACTTTCTTTCAATAAGCATGTAGAACATGGCAAACAATGGAGCCCTTTCTGTATTTGTTCAAAATGCTCTTTGATAAATAATGTCACACTTCCGCACAGAAAATAAAAGAAATGAGAGTGTGGTAAAAGACGGTTGCCGAGGTTAAACGTATGCACAGCTATAGCCCAAAAAAACCTCATGAAAAATTCTACAAAATGCACAGAAAAAGGCAACTCAGCACCCTAATATTATACTCTACTGGCCACATTTAGCATGATTAAAGTATGATAGCCTGCTGTCACACTCTGATGCTGTGTGGTAACTTTTAGATTTTTTATTTTCAAAATGAGTTGCACATTTCATATATTTTCATTAGCCTGACTTTAAGTTAGCTTTTTGCAGTGCACACATTTAGTTAACTTTATTTGTAGGGTTGTTTTCTTGTAAAGATGCAATTGACTAATTTCATTTTCTGTGAGTTGCCAGTTTCCTCTTGATCTGCTGGTGGAGGGCTGCAATGAGCTCCAGCTTTCCTCAATTGGTTGTTGCAGGCTAATCAGCGGGTCAAACCATTTGTAATGGGAAGGGAAATTTGTTTATCATTTGTTTAAATATTCTTAGTTTAGGTAATTTTGTTAATTAGTTAAATTTAAAAAGTACTTAGTGTCTGACCAGTATTTATCTGTTTAATTAAGTTTATTTTTTCATTAGTTTGTTAGTCAGTTATCCCCCTTGTGTGTCAACAGTGGTTTGATCAGCCACTATTAAAGTTTCCCTCATGTCTTGTTTGTTTGGTCAGTTTGTGCTTGAGTTTTTTATGTTAGAGCCTGAATTGAAGTCTGTTTGGTTGACCTCCGTTTTTGGGCCCAGTTGATCATTTTTTTTTAACACTTTTTTGGAATAAATTTAAGACTGGTTTTCTGGCTGGTTTGTGCAAATCCCTCACAAAAGTTAAAGTTTAAGACAGTACCGATGAAAAACACTGACCAAATACATCTTGCATGACAAGCTATACAATTTCAAAAGTGTACATATATATATATATATATATATATATATATATAGTGGGCCCTGTGGTCTATGAATTCATGGGTTCATTTTTATTTGTCTATACCACCAGTGATGTTGTTTTATTAGGATAAGCTGTTCATTACTTTTTCACAGCATTGTTTTTACTTTCACGGCCAGAAAGCTTCAGTTTTCATTTGCTTTAACAGCAATGTAAACCAACAAGCCAACAGAACAAGGGATGTTTATCTGAGTTGTCTTGAAGAGATAAATCTGTAATTTCATCATGACTATGGTGCTGTGGAAAAACATTTAGGCCTCAATCTATTTGCAAAAGCGTTTTCATAGAGATGCTGAGATAGTAGGAATGACGAGTTCATTCAGTTTAGAAATCTGACAATGAACTCTGAGCGACCAGAAGCCCCCCCCCCCCAGGACAGCTTCCCCTCTGGTCCTGAGTCTTGGTTATTCACTTTTTGCTTGAGGGCCCATCACCCTGGCTGCCCTTTCTGTCTCCTTTTTCTCCTTCTCTTGCCCTGCTCTCATCCTCTCTCTCCCCCTCTGATTTTCTCGCTCTCCATGCTCTCATTACAAACTCCTTTCAAGAGCTCGCTGTGTCACCAGACTGATTAAAACAAACACTAACACTATTTTCATATGTAATCCAATTGTGCTCTTTTTTCTTCTCTCCAGCCCTGGAGCATGCAGAGTATTAGGTGTCTTTGGAGCCACGAGTCCTCCACTTCTGTGACTGGTCTTAGACTTCAAACACTCAGAAAAATACATATGGTGGGCAAACTGTAAATAAACACAAATTAAACTTCGCTTTTGCAGTCAGTGGCAGGATTTAGCATATTCAAGCATTGTTGTTGTCAGTATAATATCCATGAATAAAATCTTTTCATTATGTTCACCAGCATATATTTAATATAAGGCATATAAGGAGTTAGGTCGACTAAAGTGCATGAAAAGCACAGGCTGAAGACCTGCTGAGAGAAGGCTGATGTTTGCTGTTTATTATTATGCTGATGTTTATTATTTGGGGCATGTTGCTATTAGGTCAGGGCTTTACCTTTGACCTTCAGGGAAATGATTGGTCAGCAGAAGCCTCTGCATGTCTTACAGATTCCTGGTCGTAATGAACTTAGCTTATATTCATGGTGATCGGACCATCTTTTTTTTTTCTTATCCTATCGTTATTTATCGTCTTACGTCGTCTTATATCTGTCTACTTTTCCCTTTAAATGTTTCATATATTTCTTCTGATTAAGTTATTTGTGTCATGTTATTCATCCATAAACTATTTTAATAGCCTCTAAAAAACTCCATAAATTCTCCTTTTCAACATATTTTTACACCCAAAACATTTTTTCTGACTAAATAGACCAGTTACAATATTGTTAAGCCTACTTGATTTGTTATAAAAAATATATATATATTTTAAATGAAAAGAAAAGTATATACCTCTACATATAAGGCTTCATATTTGGCTAAATATTTTGTCAAAACACAATTGGCCCTGGCCTTAATTTCTTGGTATTGTTTTTGTAAGCTTGCCAAACTTAGTAGACAGCTACAGTACTTGTAGTCTTTACTGAGGACTTTAACCTGCTACTCCTGAAGCCACTCTTTTCTTATCTTGATTATATGTTTTGATTCATTGTCATTTTTGAATATAAATCATTGCCTTGGTCTAAGATCAACATCATTTGGGAAGGGGTTCTCTTCCACAACCTTTTCTCAAATATTTTTTCCTTGACTAGTTGGCTGGTTCCTAGTATAAAAATGCTGCTACCACCATCCTGCTTCAAAGTATAGGACAATCCTTATTCAAAAGGTGTGACTTTGGCTATTAACACCAGAGATTATAGAGAAATTATTATTTTTCCAAATCTCATTATTTTTATTTTATTTTTAAAGCGTGTAATGGCAGACATCAAGCACTTTTTCCACGTCTACCATATAGACCTGGCTGCTCAAATTAATTAGTAATGGACATTTTGCCCTTAGTATAGCCAACCAGTCACATCTATAGCCTAAGTTTTGTGTTTCCATAATTATTCCAAATAGTTGAAATCCCCCTAGAAGTAATACTAAAAACATTATTTTTAGGGAATACATTTGCTGTAATCTAGCCTATAATTTAGTTATGGGTCTCTGAGGTCTGTATGCAGTTTATTAGATGTCATAGCTGACCCTATGGAGGACCAACTCTGCCATATTTATTTCATATTATATCCATATTTATATATTTCAGAGTTAGTCCTCCATAGACCACTGGTAAACCCAAATTAAGTTGAAGAGTTATCTTCAGGATGATCAGTGGAATTCAGACGCAACTGAGCTCAAATACATGAGCCAAAAAATAAATGATTGGAACACATCTGTACTTATTCACTTGTAAAAATAGGAAAATATATGAAAGCAACTTTGTTAATATAACTTGTTCTCTATTTTTTTTTTAGTAAAACTAAAGTAATATTGAATATTTAGCATGGTAGCATGAATATTTTCATTTTTTTAAGGTAAAAGAAAGTGTATGTTGGTTATTATGTAGTTATTACTGGTAAGGGATAGTACAAGAGGTGCATTAATAAAAAGGTTTCACTAGAATTTAAGAAACTGTACAAGTGAGGAAGGAAGATACATAAAAAGACATCAGAAAGACCTTTAAGATTGTTTCTCTGAAATGCACTACTGAGTCAAACATCAACACTTTAACAATATCTTTATAATTATTTTCCTTCTCCAGTTTACAGCCTAACTGAGGCAGGAAAGCCGATGTTTGTCCCATTCCAGAGTGAACCGACCATAATGCTGTTCACAGTAGGTAAAATCATATTACTTTGGTCTGAAGATCATTTATTTTGCTGTGCAAAGTCGCATCCAGAAGCGTCATTAATCCCGGTGCTGCCATCTAGTGGTTGTGCACAGAAATATAATTGAGCCTTTTAACGCATCCAAAGTTGCATTGCATACAGATGGTTGTGAACATTTATTTCACCGCTCTCTGAGGCAGTATAAGGCAGTAAAACTGATCTAATCATACCTCTTCTCCTTCCTCTATACCTGTACACCAACAATCTTCCGGATTCCTACTTTACTTATGACTCCATAATATGCAGAAGTCCTTTAGGTGAGCAGAGGAATTCATTTCTGTACATATAAAAAACAAAACATATGTTTAGGACATGCGCCTACACACATCTTCATATTCATTACCTATAGCCCAAATGACCACAACTTTTGCAAAAATATCTTAACACCTTGTTCACTTCACAAAATAGATTTAAAAAAATAAGCATCAAATGGAAAAAAAATACATAATAAATGTATAGGGAAGTTTAAGCTTGACTAAAAAGGGGTCTTCTAAAAGGACAATGACCCTAAGCACACCACCAGATCCAGAAACCAACACGTAAATGGATATTGTTTAACAATGTCTCTTTTTTACTGACAGAAATTGATAAGTGCATTTGTATGTGTTGTTATTGGTTTATCATTAACTCCACTAATAGTCAGATACATTTTCATAGATTTAGAATTTTATATTAATTTAGACATGAGGCTTGTCACCTTTTTGCAATGCGCTATGACAGTCTGCCATCTTGTACTTATGCATGGTTTAACAACACGTTTCCCCTTGCTGGGAGTTCAGTGTGATTGAGAGGCGGCAGTGAAGATCATCTGACAGACACTAGCTAACCCAACAGTTGAATGCATATGCAACAGCTGATAACTTAAAAGACCATAAACTATAAAGATCAAAAAACAAGGATAAATATCTTCTTATGGAAGGAGCTAATGAAGGAGAAAGATTTTCAAAGGGACGCTGAAGTTACTATGTTTCTCCTTCATTGAGTCCATCCTCACCTCCTCCATCTCTATCTGGTACACTGGTGCCACCACCAAGGACAAGGGCAGACTGCATCCGGTCTGCAGAGAAGGTGATTGGCTGCAATCTTCCATCTCTCGAGGATCTGAACGACTCCAGGACCCTGAGGCGCACAGGGAAGATTGTGGCTGATCCCTCACACCCCAGCCTCAAACTATTTCAGACACTTCCCTCTGGGAGGAGGCTGCGGTCCATCAGGACCAGAACCTCACACCACAAGAACAGTTTCTTCCCATCCGCTACCAGCCTTATCAACAAGGCCCAGAGACCCCCCGTGACACTGTCACTGCCTCTCTCCCTTTCAGGACCTAAAAGCTACATCAACGTAGCATCTCCAGACCTCCTATGTTACATTAACACACACTTTACTCTGTATATAGTATTTATTTATTATAGTTTATTTGATAAGGACAGACACACATTTACATAGACAAACTGAATGAAACAGCAGTCCCATGTTTGCATCATAGTGCAATAGCAACAGCTAATTCGCTAATACTATTGTATTTTTATATTTTATATAGCTATAGGTTCTGTATTCTCTATTGTTTATATATATATATATATATATATATTCATTTTTACTTGTACATTTTTTCTTTCATAGTAAATAGAAAGAGAGAGTTATTTTTTTTCATTTTTACTTGTACATTTTTTCTTTCATAGTAAATAGAAAGAGAGAGTTTATTGATCAAAATTAGTGTTTCACATACAAAAAAA
>NW_015150638.1:743562-747982 GCF_000732505.1 Cyprinodon variegatus | reverse complement strand
CAAATTCCTTGACAAGTGCTGCCTAAATGAGCATAAAGTATATATATATATATATATATACATATAATGTATATATATAATTTGTCTGCACCCTCAACGACAAGTCAAATTCCTTGACAAGTGCTGCCTAAATGAGCATAAAGTAAATTTTTTCTATTTGGTTTAATTGAGAGGGGTCTGTATGCAGCCTGCAAGACAGAGCGTGTCATGCAGTCTTGCAGGATTCAGACTTGATTTAATCAGACAGTCTTGTTCGCTACCAGAAACCTTAACAGTAAATCCGGAAAACATATACAAATCTTGCTGGCAAAGAATTGTAGGTTTACATGGGTTTAGTAGCTTTCAACGGCACAATGAACACCGGCTTTTTGCCACATTAAATGCCAGCCTGTGAACATTTCACTTGGGATTACATGACTACATTTTGAATGAAATACCCCCATTTCGCCACTAGATGGCAGTATTATGTACACAGTATCCCTTTAAGGGCAACAATATGATATCTCAATCTAGTCATCCAAATGCATAGATTTATGTGGGCTTAACTTAAGGATGTGTGACCAAGATTGTCTGCAAAGATAATTCTACAACCTAAAGTTTTTTTCTTTTGATTAATTGAAAGTATTTTGTTTCAACTTGAGAGTTGGTACAAAATTGGATTACCTGCTTAGATGTTGAAGAAAACCAGCATATAACTGAAGAGAACCAGACAATTCTGCGGTAAATAAATGCCCACATTTTGCTTGAAGAATCTCTTGTTCCGTATCAAAATAAAATGTATTTCTTATGTTACAATATGTTTATATATATATATATATATATATACATACATACATATGTATATAATCATATCCTAAAATACTCTTCTTTATATACAAATATGCATGTGCACATAAAATCAAAACATTTTCTGTGCATTTTGCAACAACCAATATCTGCTTCATGTGCTTCACAAATGGGAGATCAAACATAAAAATCACGAGGGACTGTAGGCTACAAATGTACTTTACTAAAAGTTTACTTTGACTTCTTTAGCCCCTGTTCATATCTGTCTGAATTTTGAAATACAGTAAGCCAAATGGTTTTGTCAAACTCATCCAGTCAGAAAAACAGACAGAGGTACAGAGTGCATCTTCCATTAGGCAAACGTTCCAGCCCAGGCCTGGTGAATTAAAGCCACTCTTATCTTTGATCTCTGAAGATAATCCTTTGTTCTCCCTGGTCTTTGCAAACAAGACTTTAGAGCAAAACATCAGTAGCCTGAATGCTTATTATATCTGTTAATGTTTGTAAAGTTCAGAGAAAAGGGAGCTTTATAGAGCCCATAAATCTTATTCAAACCCAGAGACAAGCCACACTTTATGAGCATCTGTTGGTGGTGGTGTCAGTGGGAACTGGGTGTCTATTTTTATAAATTAAGGGACTGCTGACCTGAAAAATACTCCTTTTTATTACTTTATGTGTCCAGTTAATCCTGCAACCTAACCGAAATATCATAAGATAAAGGGAATATTGTATGCAGGAAGACTTTAGCTTTGCTTCACAAAAGAAGAGCAACGTTCAAAGGAAGACATCACGCTCTTACCATCCTGAGCTGGAATCGATAATGAAACTGGGTGTGAAGGAAACAAGAAAATAAATGCTCTGCAGGTTGAAGAGAAGGGTGATAATTGATGAAGGCTACTGGGAGATGGTAGAGATGAGGTCGTTTATCTTGTTGGGGAGGGAGCAGACAGAGGCAGAGAATAGAGGTGTTACAGATTGGTCTGCCTCCTGAAAAAGCTGGCAGCTGACTAGGCAGCGGATGAGAGACTGTGCAGAATTTGTCAAAGTGATGGTCGACCTTGATAAAGACATGGATCTAGACAAGAGGAAATAAACAAACCATGATGAACATTGGGAACATGTTGGACAGATGAGGAGAAGGTGGGGTAGTCCTTAATGAATTAAAACGTTGCTGGTTCTTTATCTTAAACCTCTACAGATGTTCTGTCAGTGTTACATATACATGTCAATAATTAATTATTGACATGTATAATTAATTATTAAAATCATTTTATTATCCACATTTATTTATAACAGGATAACTTTTGCAATTAAACCAAGGGTTTACATTTTTGCAAAAGTGTATTAACCTTTCTTAAACTTTAACCTTTCCACAAAGGCTTTTTGATGGTCTAAAAAGAGCATCAAAACTCATTTCAGGATTGCCGGTGGAATTAGAACTATGTCGAACATCAGAGATGTACAGAGCATGCTTCCCAAGACCAGAGTTAAACAAGTGGAGGCAACAATCAGATTATTTGCTGCACAGCTATGGAATCGACTCCATGAAAACCTGTGATATAAAGTAAGTGTTGGCTTCTTGGAATCTGAAGTGAAATCTTGATGAACCTGTTTATTGTGTCTCACTAATTTAGACCAAACATTTCTGTAGGAGTCTAAATTCACTTTAAGTTGAGATAAAAGGGATTTTTAGTAAGTTACAATATCTACCAGAAAGTAAAAGATGTGTAGGGATATGCAATATTTCTAATTGTACTGAAGTTCTTTTCCAAATGTGCATATTTTGTTGCTCATTAGTGAGTTTCTGGATGTTTAGAAGTGCGGCTTCTGACTCAGTGTAAGTCAGTTAATTGGAGTCTCACAGTTTTTTGACCTGATTTACATTTCTCTTAATCCTCTTTTATTATTTCATTTATTGATGGATATTTCATACCTGTATTGTTTATATTTCTGAAGTAAATAGTTGAACGTAATGGAGAGGATTCTGTTTGTTTTTTTGCCCTCATGTGTATTTCAGAGGGGAAATGAGCATCAAACGTATGGCTTCATTACTTAGGAAACAACAATTACTTTGTTTCTATCAAGTTTTTTTATCTGTTTGCTGCTCTGTTGTTTCTTTGTTTCTATAAGACTAGGTTTCATCTTTTTCAGCTTTTATTTCTTGTTTTTGTGCCCATTTTATGCTAAAGATATATCTGCTGTTTGCTTCATCTGTACCATTTGTCGTTTTGTAAACTATTATGATTTACCATTTTCATACAAGAAACATGCTTTTTTCTGTGCTCTGCAAACTTCAAGCAGGATTTCTTGCACTTTTTTTTTGACAACAGCATTCTCACAGTGAATCTTTTCCTTTTCAAAAAATGGAGTAAAACAGATTTTTAAAGCTCCAGATTTTGTTTTGTAACCAAACTGGCTTTACTCCCCTCAACAACCTTCCCATTGACCTTTGTCAGATTTTTGCTCACAAATGCTCTCCAATCAACCAATGCTTTCATGGAACAACTGAATTTATAGAATGCCATACAATGGAAACATTTATGCATTTTCTTTGCTGTAACTTTTTCTTCTTTGACATTTTTTTTTTACATGACCACAGTTTACTGTTCTTTGAATATCTCTTTTCTTATCTTTATTTAATATGAGTTCTTGTCAAATTTGCAAACAAAACCCAGCAAAAAAATCCAGAATAAATATATTTAAATATAAATATTTTTCTTTCTCCCAGTGTGTATGTTGTATTGCTGCCGTGGTTGCCACTCCCTGCTGCAGCCCAGATGGCAGTGAAGCTTCCCCATTGACAGCAGCCGGAGCTGACAGCCGGAGAGGACACAGTGGGAGGAGGGAGCAAACATTGCTTTTATACCAGCAAACAGTGCTCCTCTGAAAGACAAGCAGGACTAATTAATGCTGGATAATTATGAAAACCTTGCTCCAGATGTTACTGTAATATACAGGGCAGCATATATTTAATATTGATAAATGATAAAGGTTTTCACTATGTCAATTTGTAGTTGACTGTTTGCTATTCTATACAAAGTGTACATATACTGAAAACCAGCAGCACTGGTCTACATTTGATGATGGTATAAGATTCTAACCAGTAGGGGGCACTACAACATCACTATGGCTGTGCTCTATACCACCCTTCTGGCTTTTATATTGATTTAAGATTTAATTTTTTTTTAAAACGGATTCAAAATTGTGTTGTGTATAAACTGATTCTATAGTGATATTTTATGATTTAGATGAAGAGGGGTGGGTAGTAGCTAGTTAAATTTAGTTACTTAATTTTACCTGATTAACTTTTAGAAAAAATAAAAATGTTAGGAGTAGTTTTGCTATACAGAACATTTTACTTTGACTTGAGCAATATTATCAAGAAAAACTACTACTTACGACATTTTTGTTTAAAAAAAAATAACAGAATATGCACATAGCTTTTATCTATTCATGCTATTTTCCTAAAATTTTGTTTAACAAATGTTATCAGTTACTCAGTACTTGGTTAGCATTCTTACTGAATATTTTTGTTTTGAATATTCTTGGCTGTGTTGTTCTTTACTTTGCTCCTTGTTTTCTAGTTTTATTGGTTTAATTCCAGTTTTGTTGTAATTTCTAGATTTATGTTAGT
>NW_015150638.1:690774-742281 GCF_000732505.1 Cyprinodon variegatus | reverse complement strand
CCCACAGTGCCAAAACCACCACTAACTAATGTACTGACCATGGCATTACTGTCCTTGATTGACCTGCCAATTCCCCTGACCTGAACCCCATAGATAATTTGTGGGGTATTATGAAGAAGCAGCTGCAAGACACCAGACCCAACAATGCAAATGAGCTAAAGGCCGCTATTGAAGCATCCTGGGCATCCATAACACCTCAGCAATGCCACAGGCTGATTGCCTTCATGCCACGCCACATTGATGCAGTAATCTGTGCAAAAGGATTCCCAAGCAAGTACTGAGTGCATTAATGGACATTTTCAAATGTTTGATTTTGTTTTGCTGTTATATTTTTTTTTTACTTGGTCTGAGGAAATATTCTAATATTTTGAGATAGGATTTTTGAGTTTTCTTCAGCTGCACGCCATAATCTGCTATATTAAAACAATAAAAGGCTAAAAGATATTTCAGTTGATTTGTAATGAATCTAGAATGTATGACATTACATGATTTTTAATTGCATTACAGAAAATAAAGAACTTTATCACAATATTCTAATTTTCTGAGACAGTCCTGTATGTTCTCCCTCTGCTCTCACTGTTTGTTGGTTCCTTGTCTTTGCTGTGTTCCCATGCTGTGGTCTACGTTCCTTGTCTCTCCTTGGCTCCTCGTGTTTGGTTTTCCCTTGATGTCTCCATGGTTCTGGTCTGCGTTTCATTATTAGTTGGATTTTTGGTTTCCTGCCTCTGTTGAACAGTTTCCTTTTATTAAATCCACAAAAATTATCTTATTATCTCAGCCTCTCTGCCTCTGCATTTGGGTCCTAAACCACAACCAACCCTGACAATTTTTAAGTCTTACTTAAATAATTATTTGGACAAGTTTCTATTTTGAAAGCACTCCGCCAACCTCTGTTTATATTCCATATAACTAAAAAGTACAGTAATGTTCGAAAAAATTTAAGATAACAAACATCAAACTAAATAACTGAAAAAATAAATACATGTCAGGCAGTTTGTAGTCAGGATCAAATTAAGTTATTTGTAGAGTTAAAATATTAGGACTCATTGTGTAATACTGAAAAAGCACTTAGAAATAACTTGAGAGCATGTCTTTCATTGAAGAAAAACAGATTGTATTCACTGCATATTTTGCTTCTATTTACTCTGCAGCACCTGTTATGTTTTTGGCTGGTTAACCAAGAAATTAAGAGGCTAGAAAGTCTGGTTACACAGTTGAATGAACCACCATCTGTCCCACATATTTGGATGTTTGTGACGACACTGCAGCAGACAGGGTCAAAGCATGCAGGGTGCTAGTATTTCATTAGGATACTCTGGGTGATTACTGAGAAATCTGGAAATTCATCTACTCAAAACATGAGGGCCACGCCTCCCTCCTGGCTCTGCAGTCACATAGTCATGAGTTAGCAGGTAAGGCTGTTTACACTTCGTCAGATAGAGTTTTCACTGACTATTCTGGATGTATGATTTGAGCTAGTTTCATGCCAGTGTGCCCAGAAGCAAATTTTCTTTTTCTGTTAACATGGGACATTGGAAATGCTATTTATTCTCTACTGATCTACTAAATAACATAATTTAAATCTAATAACAATGTTATAATAGCCCCACTCTACTTCTTTGGTGTGTTCTTTCAAATGTGTTGTTTCTGTCTCTTAAAGCAAATTTGATGCATTTAAAAAAAATGTTCACTATCAGAATATTGTATATTCTTCACAGCCTAAAATGGAAAAGGTTATTTATAGGAAATGCATTAAATCGTTTCTCTACAGGTTATAAGTACTATTTAAATTAAACATAACTATCGGTATTAGCACTTCAAAGTAAAAAAAAAAAATCTGCACACTTCACTAATTTCTTGAAATGTTTAGCGTAATTAAAGGTACAATCAAATAAGTTGCTGGGATAGCAACGCATTACTCATATAAGGTCAATTCAACATTTTATGCTTTTGTTGAAAAATACATTCAGGATTTTCCAAAGCAATAACTATAAGTGTGTTTAATCATCCTTTTTATTTGCAACTTATACACTCCAGTAAAAGTTGTAGTCATCATTTAGGCCATTCCTTAGGAAGCACATTACCATTTCTGGGAAAGCACAAAAAAGCACAGGAAAAAAAAAATCTTTAAAAACATGTATTATAATCTTCTAAATTCCAAAAAACCTCAAACATTGATAATAAAAAATGATGAAGCTTTTCCATCTGGCTATCAGACATCATATTAAAAAGAAAAGCCTGGTTGATTATGATAAGCCTATTGAATTAGTTCTGTTTATTTTAATGTTCATTATTATTGTATAATATATTAAGTTCTTCAAAATATGTAATGTTTAAATCATTACAATCATGTATAATACCATATTTTCTCAAATCTGTCTCATCGTTCTTCTGGCTGCACATTCATCAGAGGTGTCAATACTAATGGTTCTCCTTCCCTGGTCGTGACTTCTGTGTTTTTTCCTTTATCTGAGGAACAGGAGCGAAGCTTTAGTGACTACTAATGACTCTCTTGTCTGCTGAGCAGCGGGGATGGGCTATTAGAAAGGACATAGACAAAGAGGGGGAAAGAATACAAATGATTTAGTTCCTCTCCATCATGATAGTGAAGGATGTTTAACCCCCTGTCACCCATATTTATATAAACTATTAAGATAAACTACTCAAATAGAATTAGAAATGTGGGTATATTACATTAAATTGGGAATATTACAAATTTATATAATAATAAATAAAATAATTCAATTTTATTGTCAATACACTGTGACAAGTACAGAGCGACGAAATGAATTCTCTGCATTTAACCTATCCCCTTGGGGAGCAGTGGGCTGCCATTGTGCAGCGCCCGGGGAGCAGTGTGGGGTTAAGGGTCTTGTTCAGGGAGCCAGAGTGGCGGTGGGGGAATCAAACTCACAATCTCAGGATTCAAAGCCCTATGCCCTAACCACTAGGTTGCCACTGTCCTATTTGTGACATTCATAACAGTCAATCATAACATGCACTGTTAGGGACCAGTTTTAACAGGAACAAGAGCTTGTCAAAGGTTCCTAGGTCCACACTGAATGTGTGATAAATGAAACTGAGGGAATTCACAGGCTATCTTAGCTGTGTACATAATACAAAATGTTTGTTGCATATTCGCAACAATGGCCGTCAACTGGTTAATGTGTACTGAATACTAATATATCTTACACTGTGTTCTTATTCAAATAAATTGAACCAGTAAATTCTAACAGGATCTTCTAAAATTCCCCACCTTCCTCATTTGTCCACCATTTTCCAGGGACTGCTTTCATCCATCCTGAGGAAAGTGGGCAAGGTGTCAGGTTCTTGGAGTAAGCTGAAAGAAGCAGACTACGCAATGAGAGAGAGTGCATCGGAAAGGCTGACTAGGCTCAGCTGGATGGAAACGCCCCTCGGGACTAAGAACAGGTTCTGCCCTTAGGTTTCTATCAGCAGGTTTAACTTGGAACATGGCAACCTGTCTCTCTCTCGAGAATGGTGGCAAGGGATGGAACTTTACTGTGGAGGCTCATTCATGAATGCACTCACAGCATATGAGTCCTTGCCAGGGTATATATATATCCCTCTTGGACTTTTTCACATTGCTACGATTAAAAATGTCATTTTATTTATTTGGATTTAGTGGCCAACACAAACTAGCATTTGTTACCTAGAATAAAAAATATTCTTCTTACAAATAAAATCAAGTATCAAATCTTTATATCTGATACCCCTACATTTAACAGAGTTTCATCAGTTTCGCCTCCGGAAACGGCTTGACGGAGTTCATCATGTAAAATGAGAAACACTACTACCACTACACCCCTGGCTTAGGTATTTTTTAGACACAATGGGCAGACATTTCTGCATCTAAACCAAGGTGCTTTGCCTAAATGAATTTAAGCTGCCATTACAACACATGCTGGGTTTATACAGCTTTGATTCAGATACAGCTGAATACAAATTCATGTCAAAAATGTTGAAATGTTCTTGCTAGAAATTTTGAAAACTTTTCATTTTACTTCCCTATAATGCATTTCTTTGTGGTGGTCTATCAGTTTAGGGTTGTTAGCAGAAATAAATCATTACATTTGCAAGGCACTGTACTATTGAAAAGCATTACAGAGAACTTGAATAGAATTTACATACATCTAATATGAGGACCAGTCATTTTTTAGTACACTTAAGATCTTTTAGATTTAATGTAAGTCTGGGAGGCTTCCCATAAGCCCTTGTTTACAGGGTATTAAGTTGTCAGACCTCACAGAACTAAGCCTTTATCAATGGCCTTAAAGAGAGCTGTAAAATCACAGCCCAGTCTGATGGCTCATTAGCCCTCCATTCTGTGCTCTACTTTAACAGTGTGTGAGATATTAAGGATGCATCCAAGCACTCGGAGCTGTTGCCTATGGAACAGCCCTGCACTGTAAAAATAGAAACCTGACAAGAGGAGTAAATGTCCAAAGTGAAAGTTGTGATGATATAAAGTCATAATATAGCTGTTCCCATTTGTGGAACAGAAAATATGAAGTGGGAGTCCCTTTCTCAGGGCTTTAGGGCTTTGCACTTTAAGAATTATGGCTGTTGGCTATTCATGAACCTTTAAGGTGAGTAATACTGCACCAGAATCTGGGCTCTGACAGGATGCAGGGGACATCAGGGTAGCAATGAATATTTTTGAAGGTGTGATAACCATTGTGTTTATGAGTCACACACCAAAGGCAACAAACCACCAGCAGGAGGCCCAACTACAGGGTTTGCGTCGTTGAATGGATGGTGTACAGTAGTACAGAGGGTTATTCACAACAGCAGAGAGGAACGGTGGTAAAGGGTCCTTTAGAGAAGGGAGGAAGAATGAGAAGGTTGGGAAAAAAGACACAAATGCTCAAAGGGTGAGTAACCATCATATGATCAGCTGGTTGCTATGGCAACTGATCCCAGTAGGCAGTCCTTGGAAAGTGAGTCACATGAGCGGATTGAAGGAGACAGGAAGCATACCTTGCCTGCATGTATGCAGGGCTGCTTGTTTATGTGTGTGTGTGAGGAGGTAGCTGTACTGTTTGGATGCATCCCATGATGCATAAAAAGATAAGCTCTAGGTTAGCTGATCCAGCAGCAGTTGAATACAAAATGCCCCAGAGAAGACATTCTGACATTAAGCTTCTAATGTTTAAGACGATTATAAATGAGGACTCAGAATATAACTCTGTAGGCACTGTGTGTTCCAGCAGCTGCCAAGTTAACACCAGTCTTCTTCTGTTCACTTTGCTCAGCTTTGGCAAAGACACACTCAGTCAAATATTTAATTCAGAACCTTGGTGTTTCAGGACATTTGGCTTTTGTTTCTTCTTTTTTTTTTTTTTTTATAAAGCTTTTCCATGTTTTGCCAAAGGCAATTTTATTTTTATGTCACGTAAGTCTCTTTTTGCACATGTTAATACCAACATTTTGGCTCATGTGGTGCCAAATAAATCCAGCCCAGTTAGACTGCATCAAATTCTCTGAAGCAACAGTTTCCAAGAATTACAAAATACCATCAGATTAAAGGGCGACAGTGGCGTTGGATGTAGGAGTTTGCCCTGAAATTGAAGGATTGGTGGTTCAAGCTCTGACTCCAACTTTCAGTGTTGTTGTGTCCTTGGGCAAGACACTTCACCTGCATTGTCTACTGATGGTGGTCAGAGGGCCCGGTGGTGCCAGTGTATGGCAGCCCCGCTTCTGTCAGTGAGCCCCAGGGCAGCTGTGGCTACAATGTAGCTTGCCACCATCAGTGTGTGCGTGAAATGGTTAATGAATTTAGTGTAATGCGCTTTGGTCAAGTCTCCTAACTTGAATAAAGGCGCTATATAAGTACATGCCATTTAAACCATCAGTCTAGACTTTAACTAGGCCGTTCTTCCACTTGAACATGCATTGTTCTAAACCCTTCTCTCGTAACTCAGGCTGAATGTTTACGGCCACTATCCTGCTGGAAGGTAACATTCTTTCAAAGTTATTGCAACGTTACAGACTTATTTCTACAGCAGTATTTTTATTGCAATAAGATTCAGATTTGATGAGTGGATGATGAATAATTGTTTTGTTGACAGATCTCATTTCCTTACACCTGAGCAGTAGATATATGCAGGTCCTACAGAGCAGGGGTCTCCAATCCTGGTCATCGAGATCTACTGTCCTGCAGTTTGTAAATGCATCCCTGCTTGTTATGCCTTTGCATAACTTCATAGCATGCTGAAGAGGTAATTGCTAAATTTGGTCATTTGAATTGGTTGTGTTGGAGCAGGAAAGCATCTAAAATCTGCAGGACAGTAGATCTGGAGGACCAGGGTTGAAGGCCCCTTCTATAGAGTTATAGAGGTCCAGCGTTAAAGAGGTGCTTTAAACCTCTCCATAACTGCAGGGCAGACATTTCTAATGAGTTTGTTGTGCATGACAGTGCTGATTATCCCTTAGTTTAAAAACAAAAATAAACCTTAGGGGTCTACAAAAACTACACACAGGTAGACTCACATTTGAAGGCAAGCTTCGATTTAATTTAGAAAAATAAAAGTTGGGGGCTAATACCTAACACTTTTTAAAAAAATTTTTAAATCCAAAGTTAGATTTTCCTTTTACGTCATACTCATACACTACTTTCTCTCACTCTATTGTATTTCACCCATTTCAGTGACAGTGCGCTGATAGCACTGTAGTCAGTAAAGTTCACTATATGGATCATATTTGGGAGGAAAATATAAAATTGATCATGCAGGGAAAAATCGGTGTATTGTGATGAATGAAGCTGGATGAAGGCAAAGCCAAGGCCGTATCTGTCAGAAAGAGAAATGACAGCCACATATTATGTCTGCTGGAGATATGAAACCACCCAGGCTTATTTTATTGGCGATCATCAAGTCAGCGATATGAGTAAATGAAGATATTCAGGATTTATATGAAAACATTAAGGCTCTGATATTGGGGAGCTTTTTCACACCTGCAGACTAACTGTCTCATTATACAGACATACAGCGAACACTGCAGATGTTTTTTTCTGGATCAGCCGCTGACGTGCTCACGGGCTGATGAGTCAAACTTGCGTCAGACTTTGTCGTGACTTGCTATAGTAATGTAGCCTAATTTTCCCACAACACAACCATAACCACGTGGAAACCAGACACGCGTGTGAGAGAGAGCCTCCTTTAAGTTCCAATCACCTGACATAAGAAGTAAGACAGAGGGAATCAGCGGGTTAATGCCAGGTTTAGCGATCCATTCAGCTCCTGCGTCAGACTTCACGCACCGTGCGCCCCGCGCCGCTCCAGGCTCTCCGTGAGTTCGCATCTATGTGAGTGTAGAGATGCTGCATGCGGAGACCGTGTCTGAATGAACGCAGGATGATCTAACGGAGTATTTATGCAGCCACACCGACCCGATCTGCAGATTGCAAAAAAGGTAAGAACAGTTCCCCACCAGATGGGTCTCAGTTGAT
Source organism: Cyprinodon variegatus (assembly GCF_000732505.1). Classification (NCBI taxonomy): domain Eukaryota; kingdom Metazoa; phylum Chordata; class Actinopteri; order Cyprinodontiformes; family Cyprinodontidae; genus Cyprinodon; species Cyprinodon variegatus. Next base: position 734,810 of record NW_015150638.1, on the reverse strand, counting down.
TCCATTCTATTGTTTTCCATTTATGAATCTGATAAGCAGTTTTTAGTATCATCACAGTTGCTGCGAGATTTTTTTTTCTACAAGAAAGGCTTGAAAGCACTAGATGGAGAGGAGCGGCAGCTTGCAGCTCCTCACCGGACAAACAGCCTCGTTATTCTGTCGCTGATGCCAATTATTTCCCCTATTTTGATCCTAATTTGTGTGTTGACATCTTTCTGCATCCCCTCATTGCTGCTAAATGCTTAGTTTGACCTTGAGGGAGGTTGTATGCTCAGGAAATCTGTCCAACATCTCTCATGTAATTGATGGACGGATCTTCTTAGTCAGGTGCTGTCCTAACCTAACATTCAGGGAGTTATGATTGCTCTGATTCCATTAACTCAACCCCCCAAAACAAAAAAACAACCCTAACAGATGAGATAAGCAGTAGGTGATGATGCCTCCCTAGCAGATAGCCAGTAGATGCAACCCATCATCACCTCCAGCCTTGCCACTTTCTGTTTCTCCCTTTCACTTTTGTCACAGTTATTTGCCTCCATCCTTCAGGGGTGTGTATGATTGTCTGTACTTTTAAGATAAAGAGAGGAGAGAAAGAGATATACACAGGCGAGAAATTATGCTGCAAAGATGAAATTTGAATTTTTCAGAAAGAGCCCATTGCTAGGCAACCGCAGCAGATAGAAGTGGAGCATCGCATCATGAGGAAGCTGTTCTGTTGCATCATCAACTCCAAGTGGTCTGTGGAAACCAAGGTGTTGCAGGATCAGGCATCAGCTTGTTGCATGACAGGGTACACTCTTCTGGACCCTCACCTTGGTCTAGAAATGTTGCATAGATAGAAATAGACTAGGTGCTTGAAAAAATATTCACAACACTTGAATGTTTCCCCATTTTTTTTTATTACAAATACTAACTTTTATATATTTGATCAAGACTTTAAGTGATAGTTCATAATAAATGAGTGGAATGACATGTATTTATACTAAGCTCTTTTGAATTATAATTTTTTTTTACCTTCCTTTCCTTTAGGACAAATTTTGAGGGTATGTCTCTAAATGCTTTGCCTATCTTAACTTTAACTAAGCCGTTTTAATATGTGAATATTCTATATGGCTCTGGCATTATGATTTGGGTTATTATCCTGCTGGAAGGTGTCACAGTTTCAAGTCATTTCCAGCCTCTAACAGGTTTTCTTCAAGGATTACTTTGTGTTTCGCTTCATCTATTACCACCACCTGTGACCAACTTCCAAGTTGCTGCCAAAGAAAAGCTTCCCCACAGCATACCGCTGCCACTACCAAACATTAATGTACAATAGAGATTGTGGGCTCAGGGTATAATGTACGGTGATTGCTTTTCGCCATGCATTGTTTGGATTATGGGCTAAAATTTAGCATGTTATTTCATTTAACCAGAGAGTCTTTTGTTCTTATGGATTTGCTTTGGAAAATTCAAAGAAAAACTTCTTTCTTTCAAAAAATCCTTTACAGAATTATTAAGTTCAAATTGTAAACAGGTGGAATTTAGAATAACTTTAAAAATTAGGGGCTGAGGTCATTTAATTATTTTAAGTCCTTGTTTTCTTTGCAATTTAGGTATTTATTCACTGTTGATAGCAATGGAAAATATTAAGGTTGAACAATTGGAGGAGCTCTGTAATAATTTTACCTAACCTCAACATTTAGAACAATTGTTAACTTTCCTGGTATTTTTGTGTGTTTTAAAACAGCAAAAGGAAATATAATCAGTCTTCACATGGATCTTGAGGCCGAAACAATGTAGTAGTTGTGGATTGCAGTTCTGGAATGTGTGCTCTACAACCTGCCTGTAAGCTGCTGTGTGTCGTGACTGCTGTGAAGTGTGAGCTACTGTGTTGTACTTCTATTCAGCCTTTTCCAGGACCTCAGGGCTCAACAGCAGGCTAGCATTCTTAAGAAGTGACTGAAAAGACACTGGGCTCAAATATCTGTCAGCTGCATGTGCTTTCAAATTAAGCCATTTTTTCTTCAAATCTAACACTTCTGACATTCTTCTTTGCCCCTGTGCTACGAGTGAATAAAAGTCATCTTTCACCTATCCCACCCAGCCAAACAAAGTGCTAGCTTTCTGCTCATTCATCTCCTACCACTGCAGCTGCTGTTTGGCATTCAACAAAAGTCACCTGAGCCAGTCTGTGTCAGGCTTTCTCAAGCTGACCTTTAGTTAATTGGTATATGGACACTGATCTTACCGTCGTTGGTTTTCTGTAAATTTCAAGCACCTGTTTTTAAATCTATAACCATGGGGCTGGAATACATTTAATATCAGAGAATCAGAGAAAAAATTTCAACAAAAGCATTGTTGATATTGTAAGGGGATATCAATCCTTTCTCTGCAGTAAATTGCAGTTTGTTTTCAGCTTTTCATTTAGCCGCAGTGGTGTAAATTATATAAATGCTGATGCTGCCGTAAGTTTAACTGTATATCACAGTGTATTTTACAACATCATTTTACTAGTTAAGTAAAAATCTGAAACATTCATCATGTAGATAGTTCACAATTTGGAGGGTTTATACTCTGAGTGTAAGAACTTTGGAAATCTAAAATAAGAAATGTAAAAAATAAGAATGAAAAATAAATACTGGAGTTTTAGGGAAAAATCCAGATGTGTGCATAGCTTAATGATTTGTTATATATAATAATGTTATAGGCAAGAAACTTTGTATATCCATGATATATCCAAGCAATGTTTAGTGTGAGGGATGGTTTGGGTTATGACTTAAAACAGACAGTAAAATATAAATGAATTTTAAAAATAACATAAAAAATATGCATTTTTGGTAGATAAAGCTGAGGATGAGTTGTAGTGAGATTTCTTCTGTGTATTTTTCTGGGCTCATTGACAGTTATTTTAACTTAGCATAATGTCTAATATTGTAATTAGAAATTTGGGATGCCAGTATTATTTTGGGGGAAAATAAAATGACAGAAGTCTGTACCTTTACTTATTCTTTTTCAAACAGTCTGTTTGCCTGACTAATACGTTTTTCTCATGGAAACAACTTGTATACAATGTTAAGACATGAATGTCCTTACAAACAATATATATATCGAAAGCCTAATTAAATTCAACCTTTTTTTATTGATCTCAAAGGGAAATTAAATAAATATATGTTTAGTGTGCACACCGACCAAATGCTTATTATTCTAATAGTTACATTTTGGCCAGAAGTTTGTTGAAATTAATATCAAACAAAATGTTTAAATCTTTTGAAATATAAAAAAAAAAGAGCAGTAAGTGCTGTTACAACCTAACATGCTAAAATATTTTATTTATCTGCCATCTGTTGTTTCCCTTTTAAAAGATTTTATTCAAAAGATTATTTTCAAGGCTCTGAAAAAAAATTTTTTAATGTGCAATTTTAACATCAGTTTGGAATATACGGAGCCCCTAAAGGGACATGAAGGAAAAAAAAAACTTTTGCGAGATCTTGCAAACGTTTTTTTTTTCCTCCATGTCCCTTTAGGGGCTCCGTAGGAATAAGCAGTATTTCTGGGAGAAAAAAAAATTAACTAATTTAAAAAAAAGTGAAATTGGAGGATTTGAGGAATCTGATGAACTTAAAACATGCAAAGATAAAATAAAAACCATTGACAGAAAAAACATAAGTGTTAAATGTGAAAGTTTAAATCAGTCAGAATAAGAATCAGAAATGCTTTAATAATCCCAGACGGAAATTACTTTTGTTACATGCTCCAGATAAAGTCTTAACATTTAGTTGTTTATTAGTTGAAATCATTATTAGATTTCCATCCATCCATCCATCCATCCATCCATCCATCCATCCATCCATCCATCCATCCATCCATCCATCCATCCATCCATCCATCCATCCANCATCCATCCATCCATCCATCCATCCATCCATCCATCCATCCATCCATCCATCCATCCATCCATCCATCCATCCATCCATCTTCTTCCGCTTATCCGGGGTGGGGTTGCAGGGGTAGCAGATTCATTGGGGAGGATCAGATGTTCCCCTCTCCCCAGCCACTTAGGCCAGCTCCTCACCCTATAACTAAGGGAGAGCCCGGACACACTATGGTGAAAACTCATATTAGCTGCTTGTATCCGGGATCTCGTTCTTTTGGTGATGACCCAAAGCTCATGACCATAGATGAGAGTAGGAACGTAGATCGACTGGTAAATCTAGAGCTTTGCTTTTTTGCTCAGCTCTCTCTTCACCACAACAGACCGGTACAGAGCACGCTTCACAGCAGACGCCGTACCAATCCGCCTATTGATCTCCCGCTTCACCTTCCCCTCATTTGTCAACATTATTAGATTTACTTTGATAAATGGGGGCTGTGCAAAAGCAAACTTATTATTAATTTTCCTTAAACTGTTAGAAAAACTGATACTAAAATAATGGATTACTCAGACAGTTCAATATTAATTCAGGGGATTACTGGTTTAATCAGTTAATGTCTGTAAAATCCTAATGTATGTCAGACAATAAGACCAAATTATTACAGGTAATCTTTTGTTGCATCTTTTCCTGTAAAATGCTGCACATAGAATAGAATAGAATAGAATAGAATAGAATAGAATAGAATAGAATAGAATAGAATAGAATAGGACAGAAAATCCCTTAATTGTCCCACAATGGGGAAATTCTGGTGTTTACAGCAGCAAAAAGTTTATAGAAAAAATTGTCACACAAATGTGGACCTTAGAAAAATGTATAAGAATAACATAACAGTGAAGAGTTAAACGATAAACAATATCAATTCATAGGTATTATGAAAAGACAAAAATGTTTTGCTCAACAAAACAAAATACAGTTGAGAAAGGGTAAAGGTTTTCTGATAAGAAAGAAAATAGCATTAATAACTGATTTAATCTTGGCTCAGAGACCATAGCTTAACACTGTTGCATTCCTCCGTGAGACAAAGACACATAGAAAACTCCCAGTTGTTCATGGCATTCACATGACTTTACTCATATAATGGGCCTTGCTGTGAAATGGATTGTAATTCAGTCTGAGAGATTCATCTGCTATAATGAAGTGGATTACAGAATGGCCTCATGGCTCTGAAGTGCTGCTGTTTATAGCTATTTGAGGTGCTGAATTGCTGTTTAAAAATACTTTAGTTAAGAAAAAACTGAAACAGTTTATTGTTAATGCAATTACCAGATTTTCAATGTTGAAGAATCCACAGTGAAGTGCATTCTTTTCCACATTTAGCATGTTTTATCAGTTTTCTTTTCAAATTGGTAAATTATCTAAAAGCTCTCTGTTGTTTAAGAAAAAAAAACAATCACTGATTTTATAAAAAAAAGGGACATCAGTACCCTGAGATTAGCATGGATGTTTACCATAGCAGGTCTTAAAAAAATATGTAAAGCCTAGTACATTGACTAAGTTCATACAGCACTTTACATTATGCCCACGTCCAGCCACATTCTTATGCATTTATGCAGCTTTAGGTTAGATGTCTTACCTGGGGGCATATCCACCTGTGACAGGAGGAAAGTGGACACAACCTTTTGATCTCAAGCCAAAGTATTCTTATCTGTTTTCCCCTTTTTTCATGATATGACCACAAACATGGGCTTGTATATGACAGGTCAAGACAGTTTAACACAATTATTACGAAATGTGTTGAATGTATTTAAAAATGTAAAGGAGAAAAAATATTGCATTTTTATTCCTTGCTTTTATGGTCAAGATTAGTGGTCTGGTGAGGCTAAACTGTAACCTTTTGGCCTATATGCAGAAAAGCTTTGTGTGGCAGGAAAAGTGAACCTTATTTCAAAGATGCTTTCTCTTAGTTGAAACATGATAGTGGCAATGTCATGCACTGGGTATGCTCTTCTTTAGCAGGGACAGCGAAGCCAGTTTTGAACGATGGATGCAGCTAATAAAAGGGAATCCTGAAAAACATGTAAATTTGCTAAGACAAAGTTCTAACACCAGTTTCTCTTTAAACTGCTTTTAGACCAGTCTGTTTGCTGGTTGCTTTCAGTCAAGCAATACAAAATGTAAGCCTTGTGAAAATTAATAGGGATTTTTTGTTCTTGAGAAGTCATTTTTGTTCTATTCCATATATCCCTTCACAGATTTAAGAAAAGTGCAGCTTTATCATCCCCACACATCCTCGGTCTCAGCGGCTTAGTTGGTCCTCTATTAAAGACCCTCCTCTTCAGGCCCAGCCGTCAGCCTCTCCTGTGAAGGAGCTCCTTTGTTCCAGCAACTATGCCAAAGAACACCAAGGTGACTCAGCGGGAGCACAGCAATGAGGCCGTCACTGAGTCTGTGGCTGACCTTCTGTCCCTGGAGCATCCCATGGACTATAAGAGCAGTCAGATGAGTATGGGGCTCAGTCCTGGATCCACTGCCCCAGGAAGGTCCCTGCTCCCTGAACAAGACTTAGAGGATGGCCGACCTGCATGGAACAACAAGTTGGAGTACATTCTTGCTCAAGTGGGCTTCTCAGTTGGTCTGGGAAATGTTTGGAGATTTCCCTACCTGTGCCAGAAGAACGGTGGAGGTAAGTAGAAAATGGATGTGTGCCAGCTCATGTTTTCTTTTTATTAAATAACACTTTCCCGAATTTTGAATTGCCATAATTTCTGGTTTAGTTTCAGCTGAGTTGAAACAAGCATATTCGGACTTTAACATGATGCCTTTTATTGGTTCTGTAAAATCCATAGACGGGACACCATTTCAATTTGCTGTTTAAATGTTGGTTTATCGCTTATGGTAAATTCTGAAACTATTCAGCTGTGATTTGAAAAGTATTCTCACATGTTAATAAAAAAATGGTAAACACTATCTGTTTAGTTTTATAAAACATTATTTTACAAAAAAATATTTACAGATTTATGCGGCTACAGGAAATGTGCCTCTTATCTCTTAAATTATCTGCTAGAATTCATATGATGATTTTAGACTAATTCAATTATCTTATTTAAAACACACATTTCTAGAATATCTATAATAAAATACAGATTTAATTCTGTCTAATGTTATCAAATGTAGAGGATTTATTAAATCTTAATCCTCCAAAATGACAGTCCAAAATCTATAGGAGTTTATCCAAAATAGATCAGTCTATATCACTTCCTACTGAAAAATGGAAGTTGATTTAACAATTATGCTTAAACAAAATTGTTGGTCTAAAATCTTTTAGAGAACCTTTACCATGACTAGAAATCCTAATTGACAACTCATTTAATATAAAATCCTTTATACAGTACACTATCTAGGTCAGCGGATGTTTAAGATGGGTTTTGCACAGCCTGATATCTGCTTGCAATGCTCAGGTTATGCACCAGATTGGTAGCCCCAGGGTGGGACTCCTGGAGGCTGGGTAGATGGTCTTGCAGGATCTGTGTCAGCGGACATGGTTTACCGGCCCTCTGGCTGTTTTGATGGATCTGGGGTGGGGTCCCTGCTGGTGGTTGTCGGCTTGTTTCTGAACCAATGTGGTGCCTAGCCCACTCTGGGGTCCAACGGGGCCCCTGCTGGCACTGGGGGCATTGATCTGGTGAGGAACATCCTTTATGCATTATCTAGCAGGTGTTCTTCCCTAGAGAGCACACCATCAGTAAGGGAGTGGAGGGAGGGATATCGAAAAAATAAATTATTTGTAAATGTATTTAATGAAGAATTTGTTCTATATGAAATAATCTCCAGAGGTTCTAGAAGATTTCCTAGAACAGAGCCAGCCTTATTTATCAGCTAGTTGAGCTTCATGATTTGATCTGATGCTGTTACTCCAGCAAATGAAGGCAGAAATAATCGCCCTCTCTACAATAGAGTTATGGAAGATATGCAGCATCATGCTGCAAACACTGAAGGACCTAAGCTCTCGTACAATCTGCTGTGTCCTTTCTTTTAGACGGCTGGATTTTCTGGAGTTTCTCACAAAGTAAGCCAGGCTGAATCATGTTAAATGCACTGGAGAAATCAAAGAACATGATCCTCACAGTACTGTCTGCCTTGTCTAAATGACACTGGGTTTGTTGAAGCAGGTGTACGATGGCAGCTTCAACTCCATGATGATAAGCAAACTGCAGGGGGTCCTGATAACTGCTTGCTCATTTGCTGAAGTGAACCAACAGAAGCTTCTCTAGGACCTTCATGATGTGGGATGTCAGGGCAAACCGGTCATTATTGATTGTGGGCTGACTTTTCTTTGGTACCAAAACACCATAGCAGATCTTGAGCAATTTGCTTTGACAAATGTATAATGTGCAATTACTATTTGATACCCTGTGCAATAACTTGTTTCTCTATGTTTGACATCCAGTGCAATAACCATATATATATATGTATATAAATATCCATCTATATAAATACCCATGTAAACACCCTGTGCAATAACCCTGTATAATAATCTGACTATAAAAAGAAAGATGCCCTATGTGGACACACTGTATATATCCCATGCACCTTTTTCTTCCTTTGGCACATTCTTCTTCTCCTTTGACTATTTAAGCTGATGTAACGAGTACATTTCTCCACTGTAAGATCAATAAAGTCAATTAATCAATCAATCAATCTTCCACATCGCTGGAACTGTGATGAACACTGTTAGGCTAAGGTTGAAGATGTGCTGTAGAATCCCACAGAGCTGCTCTGCACAGGACTTCAGGACTCTGGGGCTGACACCATCTGGACCTGGTGACTTATTATGATCCAGTCTCTCCAGTTGCTTTTTCACTTGACTTCTATCATTCTGTTTTTAAATTATGAAGTTTAAATAATAACCCTCAAGGAAACAATGAACTCTTAGAAGTAGCAGAGAAAAAGTCCAAACAGATACACAAATTTGAAACCAAAAACTCAAAGAACCAAAAATATTGGCAATATATATTCTTTTAATTTATTTGTGGTGACAGGAGCTTAGCATGCATGAAAGTGTTTGTCATGTAATTGGCGGGTTGCCACTAGTCTGAGTCTCTGCTCTCTCTCCCTCTGACCTTAAATCCTTGGGCAAGACATTTCAGCTGCCCTCCCTGCTGTCTGTGATCTGAAGACTGTCAGTCTGCCCCAGGGCAGCTGTGGTTTGCCAGCATCAATGTGTGAATGTGTATGTCCTCTGATCTGAAAATCACTGCATAAGAACAGGTCCTTTAACATTTATTTTACTAATTACGAACAATGAACAGTGTAAAACATACTTAGCAGGTAAGAAAAGGGAGTTGGTCCATCAAAAACAGTAAAGAACGAGCATCTTTACACACTCCGTGATGACCAGAACAAATACATATAAAATGCTTAATTGGCTAAAAAGTAATCTTACTTTTCATTTATATTCTATGGTGCATCACTAGTGCATAAGCAGAGCTTGTAAATCTTTTCATCATATACCATTTTGGACTCAAATTCACCATCTCTTTTACACTCTAAGCTCAGATGAAGTCTAAAAATATAAACATTCGAACTACAAATGGATAATAATGAAAATCTGGTAAGATGTTTGATTTATTGCAGCTTTGCATTTTAAGCTGGAAATCTGATACTTAATCTCACATCAGCCACCTGTGGTGTGCAACTTATGTTTGAGTGCTTTAAATGTACAGACAGTGGTTGTGGGCCTCTTGCCATTGACTGGAGTTTGCCAGGGAATGACTGTATTGGCCAGGCTCCCTGGACAGAAAGCCATACCAGCCAACTATAATCTCAGCCTTAAATCTGAACCCATTGTGTAGCTTAAAATGATGGAGCCTGATCTTCAGTTGTTAAAAAAGGAACTTTTGCAAAACAAAAATGCACATGCAGTGAGTGAGATATTGGAGATTTGAAAAGATGCCTACAAAGTGCCGAAGTGATTTTGGAGAGCAGGTCATTAAAAAAGGTTAAGTTCAAATTAATAATGATCATAATTATATATCTATATAAATAAGGATAACATAATTTTAGTTGAGGCCTGTTTCATGAGTTTATTTTTTTAATTCCTTCTGTTTAAGCAGGGTTGCAAATCAATGTCTGACTCTCATCTTTTTCATTTTCATAGGAGTTTCTTTTTTACTTTTCTCAGATTCTAGTCATTTTTGTGACCGATGTGAGTTTTTTTTTTTACACTTAACAAGGAGTACCAACAATTTTGTCCATGTGTGTAGTTAGCAGACCACCTTTGCAGACATTATAAAGTTTGCAACTTTTTTTATACAGGAAAACCCTTTGAAGATCAGACCCTTAGATGGATATGTTTATTGTATAGTTTAACATATTGATTGCTCAGTGAAATCTTGCTTTGTCCAAGGAAAGTAGACTTGTGAGTTGTTGAAGGCCTAAGGTCCTGGTTGAAGGTTGCTGACTATTTCCCAGGTTGCTGTGCTATTGGTGTTTTACTTAATGGTATAGGGGAGGATTTTCGTGAATTTTTGAAAAGACCCGCCCTCTCCACTTAAAAAAAAAGCACATGAACAACCCTGTACCCGCTCCCGAGAGGGGATGCCTATTAAACGTACGGATGCCTATTAAATGGGCTCACATAAGCCCATTTCTCCTTGTGCACGCTCTGTTAAAAAGTTTCTCTTCTCATAACTCATACAAGCTAACTTTCCAAAAGAAGATTTGCAATTTCTCCGCTATGTCAATCTCACCACCAGTAAGTGAAAATTGGGATCAGGATGTAGGACATATCACAATTATGATTGACAATTAGGAGGACCACTTATTTTGATGATCCAAACTTAAAAAGAACATCCTCCACTATACCTTTAAGATTTGGCCCAGCTTGGACTGAATTAATTGGTGTTAGTAGCATAAAAATAAAATGTATTCCAGCAAAAAGAACATAAACATTTGGACTGTTTTTTGTTATTGTTCTGTGTGAAATTACACCTGACACACACAGAGAAACCACTCTCACCAAGCCCACGCTGCAGGCTATACAGCATTTGTCTGAATTAGTCAACATGCAGCCTCAGCAGCAATGAGATTAGACCTTTAATCCACAATGAGATGAGGAGGCACAGATACATTTGCCTAAAAACCCTCATTCTATTATAGTTCTCTTAGAATCTTGCCTTTTGAAGCTTGATTTACTGCTATTAAAATGAAGTGTGAAAGTGGCGATGACTAAGAAGGAAGTTCAAGAATAAATATAAATGCTCCCGGCTTTTAGGTGGTGTTGATGTCTTGTGTGGGATGATGTTACATGAATTGTGGCTTAGCGGTTCTTAATATGTTCACATTTAAACAGTTCCTACCAGAAGGCTGACTCAGTTAAAGGTGTTTTATCATCCTCATTTGTTTAAACGATAAGTAGGATAAGGAAACTTTAACTCACCCTAAATATCACCCTATGCTACAGCTTTAAAACATTGTGCTATATTACTGGTCATATCATGTTTGATGTAGAGGTAAGATTTTTAGTGAGAGAAAGTAAAAGAATATATAGCCAGTAGTCTAGATGTATAAAAAAAGAAAGGGGATGGTGGAATTTTTTTTTATTTTTGGAAGCACACTTAGCCTAATAGCCTAATAAATATAGTCTATTAACCTTGAGTAATATGCAGGGTATAGTTACTACAAGTCAGGTACGCCGATCATTGACCTGACCAAGGCAACTTACAGTAGGAATGCAGTCAGTCCCTGGACTGGCATGGTTATCACTGCCCCTAAATAGTTAGAGAACATCAGAAACAATCCGCTGGACTTTGTTTCCAAGTATGAAGACATTTCGCTTCCCATCCAGGAAGCTTTTTGAATTCAAAATGTCTGAATTAGCATTGGGTTTGAGGGTGATTGTTGGCCTGGCTGAATAGTCCTTCACTCTCCTGTACAGGGGCTGGGGCTGCTGGGGCTGTACAGGAGAGCGGACGACCTCTTCTATTCAGCCAGGCCAACAATCACCTTTAACGACCCTGTATAAAGTTCCTTATCAGTTTTAAGGAAAACTAATAAGGAACTTTATACAGGTATTCTTATAGGAAAATGTGTGTTCTTTACATTTGTTGGAGGTCGTGTGTATGTTATGTGGTCCAATGTGTTTCTACTATGATTATAAGAATGATGCTGCAGGACAATATTCATCAAAGTATTATTTAATCATTTTTCTCTTAAATTAATATGTTTAGTCGATGGGAACAGGATGGTTTGTTTAAAGGGGGTTGAGATACATAGTGGTTTGGATAAAATGGTAAAGGGGTCAATTTGAATTCATTGAGGTTTTTTTTTGTGATTTGAGTTCTATGATTTCTCTGCATGATTTCAGAGAAAAATGTAGAGATACATTTTCTTGTGATATTCATTAAGAAAAGCCTATATTTTTCCTACTTTTGTCTATCAGGCTTTATCATAACCAACACAGTTATCATTTAAAGCATACTTTTTTTTTTTTGCACCAGCAGTAGTACCGTACTTCATATTTGGAGTCTTTCAAGATCAGTCCCATTAATGATAAAGGAATGGTGACTGCATTCAATTACATTGTGCACCAGTGAACTATGATAAGAACAGAATTCAAAAAATGATGCAACATGTTGTCAAAACTGGCCCAAACTAAAGCATGCCACCTGCAAATCTTTTTTTGATTAGATGGTTTCTCTTCTTATTTAAATAGCAGTTTTTAGAAGACCAAAACTTGTCAACTCCTATTTTAACATTATGTCAAAAGCTATATCTAATAAATATCTACATTACTAGTCAAATAAATGGTTTAATTCATGTGTAGAACTGCTACTGAGCTGGCTAAGACATAGTGAGAAAAATATTTTTTGTTCTCTTTTGTTACACATTGCCTTACCTCTCTTCATTATGCCTGTTTAGTGGAGTATCAATTATAATAAATAAGATTCAGTATCAAAGCCAAATATAACACTCTCCTGCTCACTGTATCAGAATGATACTGTTATTAGAATTAGTTTCAGATCAAACGAAAATGATTTTTTTCAGACGGCTGTCTCTCTCTGCGAACCATTTCTCTGGCTTCAGATACTTCTGTCACCATGGTGCCTCTTCATCTCTTGACGTAAGCAGGACGAGATGTGATTTGATGTCTGCGACAGCCGTCTGTTCTGCATTTCCCTTCTCTAAGAATGAATGTCATGATGAAGAGTTAAGAAATATTGCTAATGTTAGAGTAAATAAAGTGTTGTAGTAAAAAGAATGTGGTAAAAATAAAAAAGACCAAGCATTGTTTTATCTGATGCTTTTGAAGGAGGATAAATTGTGAAATTACTGCTATAATTTAATCTTTCTCTGTGTTAGGTGCATACCTGGTGCCCTACTTCATCCTCCTTCTCCTCATTGGGATCCCTTTGTTTTTCCTGGAGTTGGCAGTGGGTCAGAGGATCAGGCGTGGAAGCATCGGGGTGTGGAACTACGTCTACCCACAGCTGGGGGGCATTGGGGTTTCTAGCCTCATGGTAAGTATGTTATGTCAATAAAATTAACTTAGGATAGATTATCACTCTCCACAACACAAGAATCAGATGTTTAATTTGATTTAGTTGAATACTTTTATATACTCCCAATTTCCCAACTTTTCTTACAATATTGAAAACTGTTTAGGGAGTAAAACCATTTACAGCACACACAGAGACGGAAAGAGAGGTCGGAAAAAAGAGGCGATAGGAACTAGGAGGAGAGGGAAAGCGATAGAGACAGGAAAGAGTGCATAAAAAGAGAGCAAATAAAGCAAAAACAGACAACAGAGAATATATACAGTAACTCCTAGAAGTCTGCTTCCATGCCTGCATGAGATTAGAGGAGCACAAAACAGAGAGAATAGCAGCAAATACAAGAAAAAGGACAACAAAAAAGGCTTTAATGAACATTAGCTCTCCCTTAGATTTCCATGTGTACCGAAGATATATATATATATATATATATATATATATATATATATATATATATATATATATATATATATATATATATATATATATAGTGTATAAAGGATTTACAAAAATTCTTCGGAAGGAAAATCAATAGCAGGTGAATCTGTATAGCAGCCAGACTCGCCCTACAGGGCCTCAGGATTTATAAAGAGGGAATGTGAGCCCCAGATGTCAAAAGGCACCCCAGATCACTGGAAAACAAGGAGGGCAGACATACAGTAGGGATGCCCACACCCACCAGTGAAGGGCAGAAGAGAACACCTGGAGCCCGACCCCCCGAGGGGTCAAACGCCAAAGGGGCCCAGTCCCAGGGATTAAGGGCAAAATAGCTTGACTGTTCTTCAGTGATTCGGTAAATAAACATTGCACCATGTCGATATCAAGCTCTCAGTCTGGAGGAAGAGTTTAGGGACACAGATTTCACATTACTTGCATAGTGTAAAGTTTGAACACTTGGTGTGGACAGGTTTAATCTGTTGGTCCACTAGGCAGTCTAAGTTATAGAGTCAATACAGTAGCATTACCTCTATAAACTATCACCAAAGTTAAAATTAGGGGTATAGAGAGTAAAGCAACTCCTAGAAGTACTTTTTTAAAATGTAAATGTAATCATTTAACTACCTGCTTCAGTTTTTTTTTCTATGTTGATATTTTAGAGTCAAAACCTGGTGTTTTAATTACACAATCCCTCTTTAAAATAATGCTCAATCATTTTAGGAGAAAAAAAATTTAATAGATCGAAAATTTCACTTCCCTTTTTTATCATATATGCACAAGAATTGGACTTGTGTTTAAACAGATCCATGTGGGTGTAGTGTTAGCAACATTAGCAGTTTGCTAGAGTTCATATACCCTAGTTTCCCAGTCTCTTACCCAATAGGTAAAAAATTACACAAGCAGCAACACTTGGCGGCTGTCAGCATTTGAGTCTCCGAATAAAAATTTTGGTGGAACAGGTAATATTAGTGCCCTTCCGAAATTCCTGTCATGAGGACAGACATTGTGCTTTTTGGAGCATGATTTGGGCTTTTCTGGTTTTGAACAAAGAGCCTATCCGAAAATACATAGCCATACATAGCAATCCAAATTTTCCATCAGATTTCAATTGAAGTCCTACACACATTTTCACAGGAAAATATACCGATTAATGTATCTTCTAGAAACCTATAAGGGATATTCTTAATGCTCTCTGCATGTATGTATATTTGCTCCTGAAAGATGTACAATACAAGTATAGCATGCCCCTCACAACTAGTTGTGCTTCTTCAAATGAACTGCTGTTGCTTTAAGCTATATAAAAACAGCCTCCATCAGTGATCTCTGCCATAGCATGTCCTCATTATCAAGAGTATTGACCCACAATGTCCCCATCACATTATCGTCAGCAGCTTAAAACAGCCTGTCGGCACCTGCATCCCTCAGTCAGTGAGTCTTCAGCGTGTGCCAGTCATCCATTCAATCCAGACAGAAATTTCATCAGTCTAATGTAAACGAAAGGGATGTGGATCTGTGGCTGGGGGCAGTGAGGCGTGTGGCAGCTCAGATGTGAGGGAGCTTGTGCGGCTATAAATACTACCTCTTTGAGGACCACAGCCTTGGCGGCTGAAAGCAAACAGTTCAATAATTCATACCGACTTCGTCTTAAGCTGATGTGTGCTGTGTGGGCCTGCATCCTGACTACCCTCGCCACACTGTGGACTGTTTGATTAATGCACCTTTCTGATGTCTTTCTCCTGTCCCCACAGGTGTGCGGGTTTGTTGGCCTCTATTATAATGTAATTATCGGCTGGAGTATCTTCTATTTCTTCCAGTCGTTTCAGTATCCGCTTCCTTGGGCTGAATGCCCTATCAAGAAAAATGGAACCCAAGCCAGTGAGTTTTTCACACAAATACACAATGCAGAAATTTAAACATCCAAATTTAATTTCTACTTACTTACTGAGAAGCTATTCAGAAGTCCAAATATAGAGGAAAAAGATCAGAAATGGATCTCTAAAGGCTATTTCATCATGTAAGGTTCAGGAATGTAGTGTTCAGCGTCAAGGAGGACGGGAAGCCTGAGTTTAATCTATATCATAATAAACAATGGGCAGAAAAAAATTCTAAATATGCTCAATTGGTAGATACCGAGACAGATAGACACCCCAAAGACTTGAACTCATTGCAAAATTGTGGTTACATAAGATTTTAACTCAGGGGATGCTAAAGAGACATTACCTAAGTTTTCACACAAAATATCCTTTTAATTTGACCTTTTATGACTAAAAGATGTTTGATGAGCAGACTGACCTTAATAGTTCAACCTGTAGCATATTTTCCTGAATTTAGTTCAGGTCAGAAGTTCCCACTGTCATGATGGGTTTTAAGGATCTGACCCACATGCAGAGACACACTCAGACGCCAAGGGTAAAAGTTAACAGGTTTATTGGGGATAGCAAAAACACAGACTGAGAGATATACAGCTAGGTAACACAGTTGGATTACAATGATCAGTTCAGGGAACGTATGAAAAAAGGCTGAGGCTTGAAATTTGCAGGAGAGGCACTCACGTTTAGGGGGCTCTTGGTGAATCTTTGGATCCAGTTTGTGGGGCTTAATCCTGAGATTAAAGAACTCGTTGGAGGGCGGACAGGCAGACTAACGTTGGATCCAGAGGAGTATTGGAGCGGACTGTCACCGGGTTTTCCTGAAAGTGGACTTGAACGGATCATGTGGAGGTTTCCCCTTGCTCAATGTGACTCAGTTTATCCTTCCAAGGGAGTAGAAGGAAGGCTTCCTTCCGGAGATCAAAAGACAAAGGCAAGCTTAGACTCAGAGAGACAGGGCTAAGGTTAGACTCTGCTAATCTAAGTTTGGCCAGAGTACCCAATACTGGCAAACACTCTGGCGTCGAGGTGGTGACAGCCCGCTGCTCAAGTACTCCTCCGGTCATGACCCAACGAGCTGCAGGTGTGCAGAGAGGCCCAACGAGTGCAGGGCACCGCCTTGTGGTGGAGAGAGAAAAACACAAAAAACTACCCACACAAACTGGAATCCTAACACCCACGCTGTACGGTGGATAAGATGTGAAACGCGTCGATGTTAAATGGGTCTGACCTAGCAAACAATAAAAGCGTTATATTCAAGATGAATTTTGTGGATACTCAGAAGATACTCAGACACCAGTGGCAACACCACATAAGGTGAATAATTAAAAAAGATAAACTTGTTTAGCATGAACAAACCTTGCAGTTCTGAGATTTGGCCATAGGTGACAGTATCATTAGGAAACTCAATAATGCCTCTTGAAAAGCACATTGTGTAACTTTTGGCCACTAGGGGTGCTAGACCTGTACGTTTCATGTCTATCGCCCCTAGTGGCAACATGTACTGTAGCACTGCCACAAAAGACAACAAACAATCCTGTATCTTTTAATTTGGGGACCGCGCTAGGCGTCTAGGTTCACCTCGGAGGGTGTTAGAAATGCTGCTGCGCTCTAAAGAGCTTTGCCGGGGCAGGCTGGACTGCGCTGAGGATCAGCGGCGGAGCTCCAGTGAAGAGCGACTGGGTTGGACGGGTGTCTCGGTTGGCTTTTGTTTGTAGCCTGCTAGCTTTCTCTGCCCCATTTTGCTTCTGCTAAACATCGAAAATAATAAAAAAGATATATGACTGTATACTAGGAGCAAAGTGTTAACTTATGAGTCTAATAATAAAGTTTAGAAAAGGGAAACTCCTTTCCAAGATCGACTCTTGTTTTTCCTCATGCATGATCCCTTTTACGTTTTTCTCTTCAGCCTCTTCAGAAGGTTTAAACTTTTTCTTTACTTCAACCATAATCAGTAGTCGAGCAGGCAGAAAAATTGTAGAGCAAAAGCTTTAGCTCCATGACTATATAAGAGCCTGCGGCCATAAAGCAATGATACGTTCTTCTAGGTCACCTGGCCAATGACGGTGCATCTTCTCCCAACTTACATAGTCAGTATTTCAAGAGAGGAGCCTGCTTGTAGCAATGATGGTGTCAAGCGCTGTATATTAGCCTGAGGAATCATTTAAAATAACTCCTATGTGTCAACTGTTCAGGTTACAAAATCTGTGATATGCCTTCAAATTACAACACACTTTTCTGATTTAAGTTTAAAGAAATGCTAAATCTTTTTGCCTTTTAAAACAATAACTTTTTAACTGGTCTTTCACATAAAATCCTGGACCTCCTCTTCCATAAAATCCTTTGTCTAATCAAATTAGACAAAGGATTTGGGTCAAGATGTGTCAAAATATGACAAATATCAATGCCTCCAATGCTTATCAGTAAATATAATTTTCTACATAGTTTGTAAATGTATAAAGATTATTTTCTCTGTTTTGGTTTTTCAGCTTTTTCCTGTTGCTGCCTTATTCTTACATGTCTTTTAGTTCAGTATGTATCACTCTAAGTGTTGCCTCTGTCATCCCTTTTTAATCTCTTGTGGCCGTTCCAGTTGTGGAGCCTGAATGTGAGAAGAGCTCAGCTACCACCTATTTCTGGTACCGCCAGACTCTGAACATCACCAGCACAATTGACGACACCGGTGGCCTGAACTGGAAGATGACCCTGTCCCTGCTAGTGGCTTGGATCTTGGTCTGCCTGGCCGTTATCAAGGGCATCCAGTCCTCTGGGAAGGTATGCCGTTTTTGTGGCTTCCCTGAACCCACAGCCTCCATACATTCATAACTTTTTTTTTTCCCACATGCAAAGAATAAAAATATAATGATAGTACATAAAGATAACATATAACAAAAGCTTCCTTTTTAGATTTTTTTTTTATAACTGCTTTATCCGTATCTATGAGGGCATTTCTGACTTTGCTTTTCGGTCAAAGGTAAAAACTAAGCCGTTTTATCCACTTGTGTCTATTTTTGGAACTAATCTAGGTTATGAAACCAAGAGAAATTAAACATTGATAATCTTAAACTGAACCAAGGAACAGCTGTAATGAACAATGCTGTGCTTTCAGGCCAAAATATGAGTCATCCAGCATATCTCTTTACTAAATCCAACTCAGTTCTGACACATTTAAAAAAAAAAAAAACCCAGTGCCTGGTAATCCAGTTCTCAGAGCTTTAACGAGTCCCTGATATGCTGTGGGAAGGATTTTCTCTTCCATGGGCTCATCTCACAGATTTGCTTTTAAGCAAACATGGAGCAGCTTTGGGACTGATCCAGCACAAGTGTGTGTGGAAGTGGGTTTGATTGCACTTCTTCCATGTGTGAGGTCTCAGAAAAAGCGTGTCCATGGCAACACTATGTGATGTGTGTTGACTTCCTCTCCCTCTTTTAGGTAATGTACTTCAGCTCTCTGTTCCCGTATGTGGTGCTCTTCTGTTTCCTGATACGAGGGTTGCTGCTGAAGGGTGCGGTGGACGGCATAGCTCACATGTTTACTCCCAAGGTGAGAGAGATTAGGCAGTTTTTTTTTCTATCAAAGGAGCTATCAGCATATAGAAACTCTGGGATGAATTATACTTGATGAACTAGAGGGGTTTAAAACATTTTAAACAATAGAGATGAGAATTTTTTTTGCTTAAAGCAGAGAAAAAATAACCTCCAAAGCAGGGAGTAAGGTCACAACACAACACTGGTCAACATCTCTAATAGTTCAAGCACCACTCATTAAGATCCAATTACATGAAAATGTCAGCACTACATAGATTATAGATGAGCGGTGTCTCCATCTAGTGGTCAATGTTCACTGAAAAAACAGCACCAAAAAGCTTAAGAATGCAACTACATATTTGTAAGTCAAACATTTTAAATAGAGTCTGTCATTAAACATTCTCTGAGAATATTTGGGGAAAGTATTTCATTTGTGGATTTCGTGTTTAATTTTTTCTTTTTTGTGTGTTGTTTTTTCCAAAATTTACCATTGGAAAGATTTTAAAAAGTGTGCTAAAAAAACATATAGCGTAAAGAAATGTACTGTATTAATTTTCTTTTGCTATATTTTGAGACAAGATAAGAAATACATTTGGTTTCAGAGGAAATTATTTAATTCAATTGTATTTACTGATAATTGAGCAGGAAGTTGGACTTATTTTTTAATTTCTCTAGTAAAAATGTTATCAGAATAAATCTCCATGATTATGCACATAATTCTGGGTTAGATTTGATCTTTTAAAACCTTCCAAATAAAATAAATGCCATGAATACCAGCTCTACATAATGTTGTTATAATGTTGTTGAATGTTTTTTGCAACATAAAACTCAGTTTTATTATATAACTATATATATATATATATATATAAACATAAATATCTATAATATCTTTATCTATCTATATAACTCTTTCTATTTACCTGCCTATCTATATATGTATATTGTAATATTTAGTCATATATATATATATATATATATATAATATTCAAATACATTATCTAAAGCTGGTATTCATGAAATCTTTGATCTGAATTATAATGCAACCGCTTTGGAAGCTTTCTTAATCATATTTAGTTACTTTACCACAATTGTCCTACCCTGCTAACATGAAACAATTGTGTTAAATTAACTAAATATGATTAAGTAAACGCCAGAAATGGTTGCACTACTTTTTTCTGTGTATATAAGTTTCTAACTGCCATTGGAAACGTTTGACTACATCAGTAAATGCGAATGAACATTGTCTTTATGTTGATATATTTTCCAAACCAGCTGGAAAAGATGTTGGAGCCACAGGTGTGGAGAGAAGCAGCTACCCAGGTCTTCTTCGCCCTTGGCCTTGGCTTCGGAGGCGTCATTGCGTTCTCTAGCTACAATAAGAGAGATAACAACTGCCACTTCGATGCAACACTGGTTTCTATCATCAATTTTGTCACCTCCATCTTGGCCACTTTGGTGGTGTTTGCTGTACTTGGCTTTAAAGCTAACATCATGAATGAGAAGTGTGTTGTCGAGTGAGTATGTCTCACAGAAACAGTTGCTCTTCATCAGATGTAGTTTTTTTCCTTCTTATATTAACTAACATATCTACTTTTTTCCTTATCAGAAATGCAGAGAAGATCCTGGGTTACCTGGAAAAAGGTGTGCTGAGCAGAGATCTCATTCCTCCTCATGTCAACTTCTCCCACCTGACAGCACAGGACTACTCGGAAATGTATGGCGTCATCAAGACGGTGAAGGAGGACAGCTTTGGCCAGCTGGGTCTGGACCCCTGTATCTTGGAGGACGAACTTAATAAGGTTATTTTTAAATTATGCTGATCCTGGAACAGTTCAAAGAAGTAGAGAAGCAGAAATTAGGATTATTAAGTCAACGTCTTTGTTGTGAATGTATCTTTTAATTGCCTTCAGTTGTTTTGTTTTTCTTTAAGGTATTTGAAATTCAGAAAAGTATTTAAGATTGATAATGTCACTTTGGTTAATTATCTTACCGGTAGTTAAAATAATTAATGAACTGATAGATACAGTACTTTTTTGCTTCTGTGACCATCTCCACCTTCTTTCTCCCTTTAAGGCGGTTCAGGGTACCGGCCTTGCCTTTATTGCCTTCACAGAGGCCATGACACACTTCCCCGCCAGTCCATGCTGGTCTGTCATGTTTTTCTTCATGCTGATCAACTTGGGACTGGGAAGCATGATCGGAACCATGACTGGAATAACTACACCCATACTGGATGCCTTCAAGATCCGCAAGGAGATCCTGTGTGGTAAGTCCTGATTCTTGTCTTCCAGGTCTTTTACATTGTAAAAATTAGAATGAGGGGTCAGATTTTCACTCAATCTTTCTCTGTTATGTCTCCTTCAGTGGTTTGTTGCATAATAGCCTTCCTGCTGGGCTTGCTGTTTGTTCAGCGTTCAGGGAACTACTTTGTCACCATGTTCGATGACTACTCTGCTGGTTTGCCACTCACTGTGGTTGTGATCCTAGAGAACATCTCTGTCGCCTGGATATACGGCACTAAGAGGTAACATGGCTAGAAATAGTTATTTGGACGTTTGTGTTGTTAGAAGAAAATAGGAAAAATAGATCTTAAGCTGTCGTACAAAAACCTATTGCATCAATCACCTCTAAGTATTGGTAAAAAAAAATATTTTCATAAAATAAGAGCAGATCTACGATGGCGCAGAAGTACAAACCACATCAACAAGTAAAAATTTTAAAAACGCAACAACATTTTCAGAAACTCAGCCACATATTAAAAAACACAACATAATTTTCAGAATCACAATGACATTAGCCTACTGGAAGAGGTAGATCTTAATGTGAAACCGGAGAGCTCGCTACCTGGACGACGCCTTTTCGGTTCAAACATTGAATAAGTGAGCATGCTGTAAGCAGAATGACTTCCTGTTTAAAAGCCAAATGGTGTCCAGTCAGCGAGGTCTCATTTTTCAAGTCAATGCCATTGCATTTTGAATATTATGTTTTGTTTCTAAATATTTAGTTTCATTTTGAATATGAATATGTAATATGTCTGATTTTTTATTCGTATATATAAAAAAAATCTGTCACAACTAAATTACAGTTAAAAAAAAAGTCACTTGAGGTAGAAGAATATTTCTCTTACAAAATCTCTATGAAACATTGTCTAATCCCACTGTCTCGAATCTTCCTTTGTACTCAGATTCATGCAGGATCTTGAGGACATGCTTGGTTTCAGGCCATACAGTTTCTACTACTACATGTGGAGATATGTGTCCCCAGCTGTCCTGGTGGTGCTCATTGTTGCAACAGTCATTGAGATGTCAGTCAATCCTGCAGGATACAATGCATGGGTTGAAGAGGAGGTCAGTTTCTCCTGGCTGTCTGTGTCACTTGTTTAATATTATTATACAGAGAGTACATAAAATTTGGAAAAAGGTAGAACAATAATGAAAACATGACCATTTTCATAGAATTGTATTAAACTCATTACCAATGTTTTCTGCTATATCTCTATGAGCTTGTTGTCAAAACGATACTCATATATATTTATATCTATATATATCATATCATATATATATATATATATATATATATATATATATATCCCAGGATTTTACATATACTGTTAATCAGCATAATTTTTCATACTTATGGGGGTAAACCCATAAAATAAAATGGGTTTGCATTTATGCTCGTTTTAGGAATGCAAACCTTGTTTTAAGCTGAGTAGTAAATCAGCTTTGTGTGTGCTATCAATTTTGCGGGTACTACATACGCAAACCTTACATAGCCATACTCACCATGGGGGGTCAATATTCCTATTTGATTGTGTATGTATATTTTGTCTAAACATCATTTTCAGATGACAATGTGGATTTTAACCAGAAACCTGTTTTACTGTTGCTCTTTCCTGTTAAGGGCTCAGAGCGTTTTCACAGCTACCCTCCATGGGCGTTAGCCATGGCATACTCCCTCATCGTGGTTGCCATGCTGCCTTTGCCAATAGTCTTCATTGCCCGCCAATTTAACTTGGTCTCAGACGGCTCCAACAAGCTCTCGGTTTCCTATCGCAAGGGCATGATGAAGGATATCTCCAACCTGGAGGAGCAGGATGAGCAGCGCTTCATCCTCGGAAAGAATCCCAGTGAGGCTCCCTCCCCCATGCCCGCCCACCGGGCATATCTTGGGCCTGGTGGCACCCAGGAGATGACCAACACCAATTATGGCACCTCCACCAAGACGGGATACCAAAACATTGGCTCTCCTGAGTCTGAGCTATGATCTAATGAGCTTCAATGTTTTCATTCCTATTACAAAAACCCAACTCAGCTAGAAGAGAATTAAAGCAGGTGAAGAAAACTTTAATACAGCATTCCTTACAGCTTAACCTCTAGAGAGAAAACCCTCCAATTTCTCCTTTTTCTGCTTCATTACTAATTTGCAGTACTTCTTTATGTTTTTGCAAGTAACTGACAGCAGTGAGCAATACATTACAATCAGCATTTCTGTTTTTATCGAAAGCATTATTGGGGCTGAATTAGAGAAAATGATATACAAATGTATAATTGTTATAGGATATTTTGGTGGGACAGATCATACATAGAGATGCACTAAAAAGTTTGTGCACAGAAACAAGGAATCTGACTTTCCATTGCTCACAACTTAATCAATCACAGTATGTAGAAATCAGGTTTCGATCTGCCAGTCAGGAAACCAAAGGGCCTCATGCTAAGCTCAATGCTTTGTTTGAGGAGACTATTCAATATAAGAATGTTCTTATAACTTTTTATCTGCAAGAAAGCGAAATTTCAGAAGATTCCTTGATTTAGAATACTGTTGTTTAATTCTTGTTATCTTTCAAACTCTGTCACTCCTGAAACATGTCAATGCAACCCTAATGTGAAATATTGAGAATTTTGAGAATTTTAGAGTTAACAGTATATAATTCCTAGAATATTCAGAAAAGGTTGACTTTTTTTCTCATGCTAGCGCCAGTATTTTCTAACATCTTTAAATATCCAAGCAGAAATGCACCACAAAACTCTCTCTGAGGTTAAATGCTTGGCAATGCCACAATGCTTTGGCAAGTAAACAATCAAATTGCTCTGGGTGATCAGTTTATACTTCTGCTTATTTCATTCAAGAGAGGCTGTGGGAATAGGATTGCAGAAGACTAAGAAGAATCAATCATACTTCATCTTATCAGTACCAGAAACCTTTTCATCTAGTCAATAACTGATCAAGCGTACATCTACAACAATATGTACTTTGAGATTATTTACAAGCACATTCTATATTTTTATTTGTGTGTGCCTATCATGCATCAGCAATAATGCCAGTGCTCATAAAACCACGGATCTCCTTTTATCTCTCTTTTCCCTTCTAATGTACATTAGAACACTGTATATATATATAGATATATATAGATGTTGGGCAATAGGTTGAGACACCACCATGCGTACACACTGCAATAGAGAAGAAAAAGAAGTTACCTCTGTCCCTCATCATTTCCACAAGCACAGGACCACAGACACCTATGTTTAGAGAATCTCTGAGCCTTAACACTTGTCTTCGAACTTATGTTCCTCATTAATTGTGACAGAAAGCTAAGTTTGCCTGTGCAGGGCATGTTTTATACGGAGGCAGACATAGAAGGAAGCTTGGTTAATATAAGCAGATGAGCAAGTCTGAGTGCTGTCTGCTGCTGAATAAGAGCTCCTGGCTTACCTGCCTGTTTAAAAATAGAGCAGCGTTACCCAGGGGAAGCCGTGGCAACATGCACCATAGAAACAGATTCTGTTCTGATGTGGAGGAGGAGGAGGAGAGTAGCAGACACCTTGTTTTGTCTGCTCCACCTGCACATCTATTCATACCCCACTTACAATTCTTACCAGTGTTGCTAAAAGGACTGAATATATGTGGTTCACTGCTATACCTCTGTGGACCAGTACTTCATCCCTGGGAGGATGATCTTTGGGTTTAGGTTTTGTACATTCCTCTAATAGTGACCACAGCACTCAAGCTATACTTTCTGTTATCCAAAGTGTAAAAACAAAGCCTTTTTTATTCTAACTTCTAATCCTGAAAGACAGTGGCAATGTAACGTGATATTAATGTTTTGAATAAGTGATAGTACCTGGGTTTGGCCACTAGATGTATCTGCTGCCTAGCAGAGGATCCAGTGGTGTAATTTTATCTGTGGCCCCTCCCTGTTAGAGCACCAATACCTGAAACTGCCACCAGAAATGGATAAAAGCAGAATCACATTGTGTGGTGCCTGAGCAGCATCTGTGTTGTCTGCCTTATGCTTTTGTCATTTGATCACTGTTTGCTTTGTAGTTTGTTTGCACTGATGTTTTGTCTTGTTCACACAAGCACTTTAATTAGATTCAGACCCTGGAGTTGTTTGTTAAGCACAAATGTGAGGAAAAACATGTTTCAGGAAAAGAAAAAAATATATATATATAAATGAGATGTATAAAGAAAGTGATTTATGAATGTTATCTACATGCACAGGCAACCTTACACTTTTCCGTGTCTACTGATTTCACATTTGGAAATCTGTGCAATACAGTTATCTGGAGTTAAAATATTCTGTCATGTAATACCTTTAACTCCATTTTGAGCCAGTTTCTGAAACTTGTGCAGAAAGGGGTGATGTGAATGCAACATTTCCATGGACTTCAAGCCCTTTATCACATTAAAACACCCAAAGCAGCAAAATTTTAACGATCTCCAAAAACAACCCCAAGATTTTCTTTATCTTTAGCTTTTGTAGAGTTAAATCACAATGCACTTTTACAAATAGTAAAGGCACTTATTACATTTCCTCACTATTCCTTCTCTTGGAATGTCTTATTAAACTTTTTAAAGATTTTAATGTCTAAGTTAAAATTGCATGGCAGACGTTTTACCAATGACACATAACCTGAAATAATAGCACATATTTTATAAATCTGCAGCTTCAGCTGGAGGTCAAAGCACATTTTAGGATAGCACAACTAGAAGCATGGACGGTAATGTCATGATGAATAAAATGTTAAGTTGAACCTTTGATCCCATAGCCACAGGATGGTGGTTGATGAACGAACATCTCGTCTACTTAAATCCAGGATCCTACAAAACGTTAAGCACACATCTGCACAATAAAACACACTGCCATCAATAAAAGTAACAGAACTGCCATAAACATTTTATCTGCAGACAGAGACATCGATTAGAGCACAATCCTAGTTACCTGCCAGAGTTTATGGTATTATAACTGATGATCTATGTAGATTTTGCCTTAAAATTTACAAAGATGATGACTCAGGCAGGAAAAAGCTATTATCACTTGGCTATGATTAGTATGATTGAAAACAAACACCCCAGGGTCTTTTTGTCTTATCCACATGTCCGCTGTGTCACAAGCATCTTCTGGAATTTATCTCAGCTTAGTCAACAACATGAGCTTGACAAAGTACCAGTAAATCTATTTAAATGTGCAAATAGTCTTTATGTGACCAAACATAGTTATATTTATAGTATTTAAGATGATGTATTTAACCTGTAAATATTGATGTATATTCTGATAAATTCACACTGAGTATATATGTAGTACGAGTGACAGGGTGTATACTTGAGCTGTAAATAATAATTGTATATTTTTTAGATATTTTTTTGTACTGTCAGTACTGTTACATTGGTATCTGTTGGTTTCAGGTGTTTTTATGTGATTGTTGTTCATGATAATAACCGAGAGAGCCTGTGTGTCTGTGTGTGCAACGGGGAGCATCTGTTTGAAGTGAAAATATGTATTGGTTTTCGGTGTTTCGCTCTGTGTTTTTCTCCTCTTTCAGTGTTGTGTGCCAGTACATGAAATCAAATGTTGCTGTTGAGTGGGACCACTAACGTTTCAGCAATCTCTTCTCTCTGTCTTTCTCTCGAACTGTGATAGAATCCAGTGCAAAACTTACAACGCAATCAGGAAGACATGTATGACTGTAACAATAAAACAGGAACTATTTTGGTGAATAGAGTGACAGTGTAAAAAGAATACACTCTGGTATGAAGAGGAATTAAATTAACCACTTTTATTGATAAGAGCGTTGTGTGTCTTTTATTCTAATGTGTAAACATGAGTTTACTTAAGAGTACAAAGAAGACATTAAAAAGGGGAATTTCAATCATATCTTGTTTCGATGATAGATAAGCATATTTCATTTCTTTAACCAGCAGTAAAAACAGATCTTTCATAGAAACATGTTTTGACTAAATGAGGATTAGTAAAACTTTTACTATTTCCTAATTAACAAAATAATGACTTTTTTTTTTTTCAAAAAGTTTAGAAGATTTGTGAAATTACCTTTTTTTTTTAAATATTTGCCTACATTCTCAGTGAGACTGTAATGACAGCCTTGTGATGCCCATTCAACAATTTGGTTTGTTTTACTAACAGTCTTTTAAAATAACTGTTAAAGAAAGATAATAGCAATATACAGACCTATTTAAACAACCCTGTAGAATAGAATAGAATAGAATAGAATAGAATAGAATAGAATAGAATAGAATAGAATAGAATAGAATAGAATAGAATAGCATAGGTAGCCTAGGATAGAATAGCATATAATAGAATAAAATGTCATAGAACAGTATAGCATTGAATAGAATAGATTAAAATATGTTTATTGTACCACAGAGACAAAAACAAGTAGGAGATGGGTTATAGATACACACATGTGTAAATGATTATTTAGATCTTAACCATTAAAGTCAAAACTACAGCAGAAGAGAAAAAACATTATAAATAGTCTGGTTCCTATTTATAACATGTTACGCCTTTCTGGAACATGTATAACCACAGTTTGTCTTCTGTTAAAAGGTTGGTATAATAACTTTTTTGTATTTAAAAGGTATTTTTAATACCGTTAGAGGCACACTTCTTCTATTGTAGTGATATTATTGGTCACAAGTGTGTTTAGTATGTGCCAAACACCACACTTCCTTTTTTGACTATTATGATCTTTAGTGGAGAAAAGTGTATATCCTGTGAGCATCCTGTAAAGAAAGCTTTTCCATCATGTTGTAACACAAAGGTTTCACAAACAGGCTGCATTGACCTGAAAAAGTCCAGAGAGAAGGGGGGAGTAGGAAGAGAACACCTGCAGCTTCTTTCACAGATATTTATCTCACAACAACACTCACAGCTGCAGCGGCTGCTTCCTAAATGTTCACCACTTCCTCACATATTCTAAGAAAAGACTTTCGATGGTAAGCTTTCACACTTCAAGTAGCACTTACCAATCAACAGTGTGCTTGTAGGCTGAGATCCATTAGTATTTTTTTAATATTGCTTCTTCTGCTGTTGTTTTTTTCCTCAGCATAGCCAAGTCATCCCATGTGAAGCATGATGAGAGCGCTAACCATCAGTGCTTGACCAATAAGCAAATCCGAAATCAAAGGGCTCTACCAGTAAAGCACCAAAAATGAACTTGATAAACAAAGTTTAATCTTTTTTTATTTGAATACATCTTCTCACACAATGCAGCACATTATGAAAAATTATTGAAACAATAAAATATTATTTATATGAATTATAACAAAACAGGAAAACACATAGTTAATAACAAGCAGCACTGAAAAGAATCCCCTGAAACATTTTACATTCTTTATTGCAATTTATTTTGAGGATTTAGTTAGGATGTTTTTATATTCATTCCCAATAGAGAGAGCTAAAATCACTGCAGCTTTACACCAGTTACACACATTTAGAATATCAGTACTCAGCATTTTTCTGGATGTGTGATCTAATAAAACATTATGCATTCAGTTTGGTGTGCTTCTGATTGTTAACATTTGAGTGAACCCCATACTGAAACTGTTTCACATTGAGCACAACATTGTTGAGTCTCACACTCTTAATAATTTACAGAGATCTAAGAACAATTGTTGTAAGTTAATTTAATTTGTTTGGGGATTTTTTTTTTTCCGCAAGAGGATGAAGTAAAAGTTCTGCACAGCTGTAATGAAATGAAATTTTGTTTTGAATATACTCTGTGTATACTATATGACTATAAGAGTTGTCTAAGTCTAATGGCTTCAAGTCAGATTTTGTCGCCTGGAGGTAACAAACTATAGAAACTATGCATAAAGGGAAGTTAGGAAACTCACACAAATGTCAAAATAAAACCAACCATTTACAGAAAGAGATTGCTGAAAAATAATCTATTTTTACAGAAGAGTAAAGTGGATTTATTGTGCTCTAATGTTGCAACTGTGTTGAATTTTGCTCACACCTAATTCATACAGAACCATAATCATAAATAAAAGAAGAGCCAAGCCGGAACTTTAGCAGTTGATCCAAACTAAACATCCTTTGTACTCAATGCACCTTGCCTTCCGAGTTCCAATTAAATCGATGGGATCCAGGACACCCACTGCCAACCAGCCACCTGAAATAACTGTCTGAACAAAAACACTTTTTATGTTCTATTTGTTTCTCATTATTGCAAAAATAAACAGAAGGAAAATATCCTCTTGTTACAGACAGTTACATACAGTATTTTTTTTATTTGGGAAGAAATATATAAGAATATAAATGCAAATAGTTTGCCTGATGAAAAAAAATAGCCATATTTTTGAAGATGAAAATAAAAATATCATTAGTTGATCATTTCCTGCTGTTTGACACCAATCAACATCTACTGCCGCTGTTTTTACAGCTCTGTCTGACCACAGTTAACAAATGGATCTACTCATTTCAGTAGATTAATGTTTAAAAAAAAACTAAAATGGATAAACCAAAGGTTCTTGCTGAACTGATGTACCTAAATAAGTTTTTTTAATAGGTTGGATTACAATTCCCTTCAATTCGACTAATAAGAAAACAAAGATTTAAATAATAACTGATTTGATTACATAGAATGTGTACAACACAGAGAAAATACAAACAGGCTACCTGCTTTAAATTATGACTCTATTTACTAAAGTAAAAAAAATTAAAACATCCAATCCAGATATGAAAATCTAATCCCAATATTTCAATTCATGCATTAAAATGAACTGGCTGGGAGGCAGCTGGGGATCAGATGTTTTGGCTAATGTACAAATTAAACATGAATCAGTTAAGTTAATCAGTTTGCCAAAAATAAAAATAATAGACTTATATATGCATATGTAGAGGTTTTGATCTCCAGCAGCTGCTGCTTTTGCAGCACGTCACACACTTTAGAAGCTCAGAAGCTCGCGAGGCACTGCTCCTGCTGCTCAAAACGCGCTGCAGGACCTTTTGTTGCTCGTTGATGCGCGTCAACCATTGACTTTGTGAACTAGCTGCCTCTGCTGCTTCTAGAACGTGTGGTCTGACTGTAGCATTACTCTGATATTTGATGGTGAGATTTGTGAGAAATGGTTTGAGACTATTTGACAAATATAGGTTAGCATAGATTATCAAAAACCTTTATATGTTGATGATATAATAAATCTGACAAACATCATGTCATGTCCGTATTTTAAATATTTATCAATTGAAAGAGCATCTCTGACAATAGAAATATCTGTTATTAAAATGTCACACACCTCAAATCTGCCTTGTTTCTCTATGCATTTAGTCCAGCAGCTCTTTGGAATTAATGGAGATCATGTTTGAACAAAGAACATCCTCTTATATCGGTTAAATGTCAGCCTGTTCTCTGCATTAACAGGCTTGTTTTTACTTGTTGCATCCACTGGGACTCCTAAAACCTAACATGTGGTCATTTAATCCACCCACATACAATCAAAGGGTTGTTTTTTCTTTTTTTTGGACGGAGCAATTAGTAAGCATGCAAGAATATAAATATTTAACAACATTACATTAAACATTTGAGATGTTGAGCCTAGCACAACAACTCCTTGATGAAAAACATTTGGGCCTTAATGGTTTCCTTACAACCTGGAAGTGGTGGTGGGAGGTGTCATGTCTAATGGGTTTGTCATTTCATGTGCACAGGCTTCATCAAATGGGATAATTGCAGCCATTCAGAGGTATTGTTGGAGAGTAGTGCAGGAAAAGCCTTTTTGCAATGACAGCTGAAGAGCTGCAGGCAACTGATTAGACCACTGCTGAGCAGGAGTCCATGGTTGCTTTCTCTGTCTCCTCAAAGATACGTGTGAAGGTAAAACCCTTACCATGCAACTGAAAAGGCTCTACTTGAGAATTTAGATTTAATGTTAAACTCTTGTGTAGGTGGATTTTGTCTGAAAAGTTTTATTCTAAAGGAACCTTCAGTAAAGTTGGACATTTTCTCTTTTACAGGGGCAGTGAATTGAATTGTCTAAATGGACCAAGTATTTCAGAGGACTGGCAAGTGAAGCAAATGCACACACTAATGGCTGAGTGATTTCCCGCCTGTTGTGAGACATAATGGCTGAGCCTTTTTACAAAAGACATGCCTTCACCCTGAGAGGAATCTGATCTAACATAAAATAAATGGTAACTAAAAGCTTTAAGCTGTCCAAAAGCTTTTCATGCAGTTTCATGGACTAACTAGGGTTCAGCTGACCTCAGATTTCTAATCAAATCATTTCTGCTTGTGGTTTGCATACTACTTTTTGTGTGGTTAAAAATGTGATGTAGTTTCTTCTACATTTACCTGATGATTTAGCATGCATATTAACTCAAATAATTCAATGGCTTGAAAAAACATTATTACCCTGTAATTATGCATTTGCCGATGTGGAAAACAGCTCATAGCAAGGAATTTAGCAATGCTTATACGAAAAGAAAAGCTGAAAAAAAAATTTGGGTTACTGACATTGCTTGAAAATAAATAGTCAATACATAGGCACAATACATACGAGGGCAGAGCCTCATATTTACATTTCATCCTGGAGACTGGACTGGATAAAGGACTCTTAAGGTCAGTGGGGAGCCAAATTTCAGATAGAGACAGATTGTTTGGTTCAGGGTGGCTGTTATTTGTTTCTGCCAGCCTTCAGAGTTTTTGTTGGAGTCTCATAATGGTGAAACCCAATAGAACAGAGGTAATGGTCCACTCCGCCAAGATCCAAGCTTGCAACTATTACTTAGTCTTGCTGATTTATAATTACAAAAAGATAAGTTGCATTTTAAAAGTAACACAGCATTTAAAAATTTTTTTTTTAGTAAATTTTCTGGTAAACTTGGAGATAAACTTGGATATATATATTTGCATGTTGCATATCCCACTAAATCTGTTTCACCTTTAAATCTGCAGCTATGTCTTCTTGTGTCTCTGTGCTCTTCTTGGATTTATTATAATGATGCCAAAAAAAAGCTTTGCAGTCTGATTCCATCTAACTGCAAACAACAGATATACCTATAACTGTGAGTCATTATCCTCTCAGAAGCCTCTTTTAACTAGTGAAGAAAAAACAACATTTAAACCCTTTGTTTTGTCAAATTTATTACATTATAATACTAACTTTTAACATACACTTACACTCTTACCATTTTCTTTACTGAACAATCTCCATATGGCTAACGAACACATTTTTGCAAATGTTATCCCTTCTAACTTTTACTTAAACATATATTGAAGTAGCTTCTGGTTAAAATGCACTGAGTGCTACTATTGTGTGTTGTCTCTCCTCCAACCACATAGCTACTATGTATGCAGTAAGTAGCAACCAAACATTTTGTTATATCTCAGTGTGAAGTTTCGATGATTTTAGAAGGATAGGTGGGACTTGGGAGCAGCGGGACAGAGAGAAAAAATGCACACAGAAAACTCTCTGAACACAGACACAAACCTGAGTTTCTATTGGCTAAAGTAATTGAGGGGAGAGTGGAAATTGTGGAAATTGTTGGTAGGGACTGTTCCTTCCTGGCCAAAGTTGGTGGGGACATGACCACACCAGTCCAATTAATCTATTGGATTGAGAGACCAGCTGACCAGATCTTTAATTCAGTTTGTAGGTTTTGAGAAGATATGTGACGAAAGACTCCAACAGAAGAAAAGACACAGAGCTAAGCAGGGTAGACAGGGGAAGGAGTGGGAGACAGAGAAAAAATGTCCTCCTCCACCGAGAGCTAATTTAGACGAGAAGGTATTGTAATGTAGAAAGATTATGTCATGGATGGTTGTGGTTTGGAGGACCCAAATGCAGAGGCAGAGGTGAATACTTGTAGTTTTAATGAAAATGGTTAAAGGAAAATTCCGGTTTTTAACACTTTTAGCCCATTTTCTGTAGTGTCCAGGATGAAATCGAATGATCGACACCAAAATTTTGACAATTGGTCCTGTCACTGCTATTTGGCTCATGCAGAATCCCCCCCTGGCTGCTTCAGAATGGCTTCCATAGTGCATGTCCGATAATGTCCTTAAAACAACCTTAAACGTTCTTTTTTTAAAATATGCTACTCACCGGGTCGTCAGCGCTGTTCAATGACGTTCCAAAAAAAGTTTCGTAAAGAAAAAACGTTCCTGTAGTGTTTTATTTAGCATTTTGTAAATCCCATTGAGTTCTGTTGGAATAGTCAATATCCCTCCGCCACCTGAAACGGAAAGGGGGCCTGTTTACGCTTAGTTGTAGTCTTTTCGCAAGGCTCAAGTGTTTCTGCTTCACTCTGTGTACTCCGACGTCGAGGTGCTAACGTCTCTGTTAAACACTTTAAAAAACTCTGAAAATGGAATACGAAAGGTGGATTCTTGAGGAGGACATATTGGACTTTGAGTTTGACGGTAGAGGATACCGTCGCCAACTAGTGGTCTGGAGTGTGCAACGCTTCAGATTCGAACGGGAAGCGGAAGTTTATAAGCGGTTGTGATGTATCGGAAAAAATAGTTCTGGGATTTACAAAATGCTAAATAAAACAAGACAGGAACGGTTTTTCTTCACAAAACTTTTTTTGGAACGTCATTGAACAGCGCTGACGACCCAGTGAGTAGCATATTTAAAAAAAAGAACGTTTAAGGTTGTTTTAAGGACATTATCTGACATGCACTATGGAAGCCATTCTGAAGCAGCCAGGGGGGGATTCTGCATGAGCCAAATAGCAGAGACAGGACCAATCGTCAAAATTTTGGTGTTGATCATTCGATTTCATCCTGAACACTACAGAAAATGGGCTAAAAGTGTTAAAAACCGGAATTTTCCTTTAACAAAGGCAGTCCAAAAATCCAACTAAAATGTTACAGGCCAGAACCATGAAAACTTCAAGGGAAAACACGTAGAAGGAGCCAGGGAGAGACGAGGGGAGACGACTACAGCGAAGACAGGACCAGCAACAACAGAGGAACCAACAAAGAGTGAGAGCAGAGGGAGAGCATAAATGGCTGACAGAGACAAAGGGAGAGCTAACGAGCTGACAAGGAGCAGGTGTGAGGAGACAACGAGGGAGCCAAGGGGAAAGGAACACACACACACACACACAAGAGGGCAATAGAGGACAACAGAAAAACATGAGAACTAACATAAATCTAGAAATTACAACAAAATAGGAATTAAACCAATAAAACTAGAAAACAAGGAGCAAAATAAAGCACAACATAACCAAAACCATGACAGATTATGTTACATAGTTCTTGAAACCCTGAATAAATAAAAATCTGACAAGTGTTGTGTTCATGTGTTTTAATCATCCCTAAAAAAATACTTTGTAGAACTTCCCTTTGCTGAAAATTATAGCCGTAAAGGCTTTTGAGATATGTCTCTATCGGCTCTGTCCATTTAAAGTCTAAAATTTCTGCTAACTGTTCTTTTTAAGATAGCTCATCCTCTGTAAACTTGAATGAAGACCATCCATGGCCAGAGTTTTATGGGGTCATTCTTATCTATGAATATTCTTGCAACCACTCCTTGTGGCTCTGGTTAAGGGTTGTTCTCTGGATGTTGAACTTAAATCTCAGTTCTTTTGCAGCATCTAACAGTTTTGCCCTGTAATTAGCGCCTTCCATTTTCCTTCATCTTTGACCAGCCCCTTGCCCAAACTACTGAGGTGGTGTGTTTAGGGCAACATGGAGCTTTAGTTTTCCAAAGCGCAAGATTTTTTCAGGTACTTTAAGGTCAAATCTACCCTTGCTTGTTCCTTTCGGTGTCTTCGACTGACCTGTTTTCCATATTCCTTGTTTGTTAACCGAACATCTGGATTTATCCTAAGACCAAATTCATATCTCCCCACTGAACAACAATTGGTTGAAAAGACATTGTAAAGACAGCATGCTTTACATCCATCGTCTACATTTGGTTGAAAACTGAAAGGTGAAAAGCTGTAATTTTAAGATAGTTGAAAAGACATTGAAAACTGGATTTGCTAAATCTTTTCAACATATATTACTGGACTAAAGTGGGACAAAATCAGATCTTCCAAACACAGCCCAGTTTTCAACAATGATTCTGGACTAAATTAGGACTATGACTTACCGACCAGATTTAGCCTAAAAACCAATATCTAAATGACGTCTGGTGTATGGGGGGGCTTTTTTTTAGATTTGATATGTTCTAAATCTGTTAATATTTTTTCTAAGCATTATATCTGCCAGATTCATGCTAGTATTTTATTATACTTTTAGTTAATCTCCTGGTCTTTTGGAGAGTGGGTACAAGACAAGATATTTTAGAGTGTAATATCAGTGCACACAAAAAAGTCCATTCATCTTTTTTATCTCTACCAAAAAAAAAGAAATCTTTCAATTTTTAGCGCATAGAAAGGAGGCAGGGATCGTGTTTGAATTATAATTTCTCTGCCATACGTATTTATGCCACTTAATAAAGGCCACATAAAGTTGAGGACCATCACCCTGACTTGAACCTTCACTGGATACCTGTTTAACGTGTGAGAAAAGAATAAAAATATACCAAATTAAAGATTTAAGCCATATTTGAATGAAGTGGTTTGCTTTTCTACACACTGTGTGCCACACAATGAGGCACATCTGCGAAATATTAAAAGCAACAGACATTAATTTTTATTCCTAAATGACAGACATGGAAAACACACTAACCAGTCATCTGAATAAGGCTGACTCATACACTCTGCATCTAATTGGATGTTATTGGCTTATACCTCATTAGCACTACTGCCCTATCATCACTCTTTACTTTTTACTTTGCTGTGGATAAGTTTGGACTGAACTTTAAAGCCTATTAGCCATGAATCAATGGCTACAAGGAATAAAACTAAAATATCTTTAGACTGCAGAAAAGCTTGATTAAGACATTCAAGGAAATTAATGTTTCAGTGTTGTATCTCATACAAACACAAAAGAACACAGTAAGTGCTCTACATTAAACATATTATGGAGTATGTCCAGGAGTGTCTCCTGCAGTTTCTGCAGTATGGGATAGAGGCACCTCTTTTGGGAACTCTGAGTGCCATAATTCTGCTGCTTTTCTTTAAAGTTGATTCTTCATATGATCTGTTGTATATTTGTCCTGCATTAGTCCTTGTCTTTAATTTCAGAGAGTTTTTGTAGCAACATGACAAAAAGTAATTAATACAGCTTTTTACAAAACCAGATTAGAGAGAATAGAAGTGTCAGACCTTAAAAGCAGTATATAATGGACTTCAGAGCATCTGATACTTTAATTTGAGATGTGATTATAACAAATTCAATAAAAGCTAAATTCCATCTACTCATTTTAACAGGATGAAAAATCCTTCCTTGGTTACTGGTGGGTAATCAACACCATACAGAGAAAAAGTGACACTTCATGGCTGTCAATTTTTTCCCTGGATATTATCTCCAACACTTGAGCAAATTTTAACTTAATATCGTTGCAAAAAACCTATTTTGAGTAAAATTTAATTGAATTGTTAACACCTAATTTTTAACTGAATACCCTCAGAGTAACACTTCCAAATCAGGTTCCAAAACATTTAATATTGTAGTATGCATAATCTGGATGAGTTTTAGTTACATAAATTTAGATACATGCTACAAGTCTATGTCTCACAAATGAACACACTGAAAGGCCAATGCTGTAACAACCAGGCCACCTCTTGCTGGGTGTTTACACACAAGTCAGTAAATGTAAATGATTAATTACAATTATAATTCAACTCCACATGCCAACATAAACCCACAACAAAAAAAGTATGTTGCCTGCTCAACACCTGAAAAAAAAATGCAAACTTATCTTAGATATAAAGTTGTGAGTTTCTTGGTTGCCAAAGGTGTACTGAAATAGTAAGCTAGCAATAGTGATAGTAAGTAGTTATCCCGCATAAAGGAAATATAGTACATTTGTGGAATGGTTAAAACCTGTATATTTAAGACCAGAGATAATATGCATATCTAGTATTCCACTTCTCTGCAGGCATGAATGCAACTTAAAAGAAGGCAAGGGAGAGTTGCCGGTTTGTTTAAGGCAAACAGGTCCCCCTAGTTCCTACTCCGGAATAGTTACTCCAAGTTGATCCTTTAATTCCTTCCAAGTTACTTTCCAGGCTTACTGTAAATACCAATCTCCTTCCTCCTCCTCCTCGATTATTTCCTTGCACTTCTTACTTCTCAGAGCACTAACTTAGATCAAGTTTGCTAGAGTTGCTCTCCCCATGGAAAACCTTCCTCCACCTACAGTATCTCCCCTCTGCCTGTACCCCCATATTGTTAAAGGAGCCCAAAGAACACACAGTATCAGATATACAGCACCAACACCTCCAGAACATAACCTTAAGCAAGTAATTAAGACACAGACACCCTCTGATGTTTCATATCTTTACTTCTCCTCTGCAGGAAAGTTCATTAATTAGCTGTTTTTCCTTCCACTCACCCCAGGGACCTGCTTACTGACTGAAATGAGAAAACCACTATTGATCCACACAAAACACTTTAAACCACCTCTTCAGTGTGTGGTATGTACCATAGTCTTCTATTTTATTGTGACAAAAACGAACTAATTATATAATTTGATCATGACATTCCTAAAAATCGGACCTTAACATTTTTGTTTACATTTTGGCACAAATATACCCAAAACTAAAAAAGGACCATTTTCATTATATCGGCATATTAGAAGTGCATTTTACAGTAATGGAAAACTAATTTTGTTGGTTTTCAAGTCAACATTAAAATAACAACCCATAGTATCTCCAGTGATATCTTATTAAATTAGCAATCACCTTTGAAAGATCACAATAGCTAAATCCAGTTTTGCTAGAATTACCCAGGCACGACATCTGCCAGAACTGTTTCATCACACTAAAGTAGTTCAAAGACAGATTTGAGGTAACTGACCTCTATTCATGTTGAAATTGATATTTTAAATGAATGTCTGAGCCTCTTGGACTATAGCAAACCACAATGACAGACATTACTTACCAAGTGAGAAAACTTAGCTGAATGATACAGATTGGCCAGTCAAAATAATCAAAATTATTTCTATTGACAGGAATTTTTAAGGAAGTTATTCTTAGAAAAAAAAAAAGCAACCAGTATTATTTAAAATGCACCAGTATTATCACCCTGTACCCTTTTTAGACTGGTTATTTTGTTAAATTGCAAGTGATTCACATTATAACTAAACCTATAACCTTTATTGCAAGTGAGTCGCAATATAACTATGAAGATGTCATTATGTTTATTTTTTACAAAAGGGGTACTTAAATCCAATCCTCAAGAGCTACTCTCCTCCAACTTTTTGATGTACCCCATTTTTAGCATTTCTGAATAAAATTAGTGGATTGTTACCATTCCTCTGCTGAGCTAAATAAGGGGTCTGAGCCTTTAGATTGAGGTGTGTTAGAGAAGAGTTGCATCTAAAAGTTAAAGGATGGTGGCTCTTGAGGACTGGACTTGAGCACCCCTGATTTATAATAAAAAGACTACAAAGTAAAGTTGATGTGTTATAACTTCATATTTCTGACTACTGGCTATGAAATAAGTATGAAACTAAAAAGACTTAGACTTTGACAAACTTTGTCATTTTATATACACAATGTGTATGCAAATGAAATTTCGTTATGTTCAGGCTTTTGACAGTGAATGAGCAGCTTAGCAGTGAAATTAATATTTCCATTTATAAGGTGCAGCAGTGATCAAAAAGTAAACTGTAAAAAATAAAAAATAAAAATCAGAAAAAGAATGTTTTTCACAATAATTAAATTCCAGGAACAAATACAAAACAAAACAAAAAAACAGCAGAACTCCTACATCTCTTCTTCTCTTTCCTTTCATTCAGGACAAGGGCGGCAGACTCAGCAGAGACTCCCAGACTTCCCTCTCCCCAGACACCTCCTTCACCTCCTTCTGAGGTAGCCTGGTTCACAGCCAGCTGTTAGCCAGTGTTGATGATGATGAGATGATGTGAGGAGTAAAGATTCTTGAAACTGATTTAAAGTCGTCTTTCCTGCACATAGAGAGCAAATTACAGGAACATTTGGAGCGTCTTTCTTTAGGAACACTGTCACTGAGTCTCTACGCCATTATCTCTCCACTCATTCTGTGTTCAACAACGGTCTACATTGCACCTCAATAGCCAATCGGTGAAACTCGACAGTGCATTTTTGACTGATTTTAATTCTGCTGATGAGCTGAGAGACAACTTTATTATAACACATCAGACATCAATGAGTCCATTGCTCCAATTAAAGTGAAGGTTGTTTCTGGGAAGAAAAGCTGAATACAGGTGGAGAAAGAGTGCACTATGTAGGTCCACTATAACATCTATATAGAGAAACTGCAGAAATAAGAATAGTTTTTCTGTTGGATCTGTCATAATGGGCTTTAAAGATCTGACCCATGTGTAGAGAACCACTCTGAGACCAAGGGTTTAACCAAACCAAACCAAAGTTTAACAGGTTTATTGTAGGTTAGCAAACACTGATGGAGATTGAAACTCAGTGGGGAAACAATGCTGGAACTTAGCGGACTGGTGAACCGGAACCGGAAACTCTGAAGGGGAGATCACAGTGATCAGTTCAGGGACAGTAGGAAAATAGACTGAGGCTTGAATATTGCTGGAGAGGCACTCACTTTTGGGGGGCTCTTGGTTTATCCTTGGATCCAGTTTGTGGGGGTTTAATCCAGAAAAGAGGAAACTCGTTGGAGAGCGGACAGGCAGACATACGTTGGACCCAGAAGAGTAAAGGAGCGGACTGTCACTTGGTTTTCCAGGAGTGGACTTGAATGGATCATGTGGAGGTTTTCCACTTGCTCAGTGAGATTCAGTAAATCCTTCCAGGGGGTAGAAGGTCCAGGCTTATCAAGTAACACAGGAAGTCTTCCCGCCAAAGAACAAAGACAAAAAATAAGTTCAGACGCAGAGGAACAATGCTAAGGTTAGACTCTGCTAATCTCAGTTTGGCTAGAGTACCCAATATTGGCAAACACTCTGGCATCAAGGTGGTGACAGCCCGATGCTCAAGTACTCCTCTGGTAATGACCCAACAAGTGGCAGGTGTGCAAGGGGGCCCAACGAGGACAGGGCACTGCCTGGTGGTGGAGAGGGGAAAACACAAAAAACAACCCACACAAACTGGAATCCTAACAAGATCTTAAACAATAATAACTTTCATATCTGATTCAGAATGGATAGGTGAAGGACTAGGGCTTCTCCACTTTTCCTGCGAATGAAACAAATTTGCTAACTTAATTGAAAATAAGGGGAATCCTGAATATCCATATCAAGTCCACTTGATGTTTTTAAAGCCAACAAAAAAATCCCAATGAAATCATATACCAATGTCTTCTTCTTGTCAAAAATGTTCAAAGACATCTGCATAAATGCAAATTAATAAAGAACCAAAGCGGAGCTACTATTGGACCTTAGTGCAGCATTTGATACTGTTGATCACTTAATTCTACCAGATCACCTGAAAAAACTGTTCAGTCTTTCTGTTACAGAACCCTACTGATTCAAATCCTCCCTCAAGGACAGGACTTTTGCCACGAGGTAACTTTACATCTGAGATAAGAATCACATGTCATTCCCCAAGGGTCCATCTTAGGGCACTTCCTATTCAATGTCTACATGCTGCTTCTAACTTAGATGGTAATAAACAACACTATAAGTTACCATAACTATGACACAAACCTATGCAATATTAGAAACTGATTTCCTTGAAAATTTAATTAAATAACTACTAATTTTATGCTTTGTTCTCTTGACATATATTTGTAACTAAAGAGGTTTTTGTATGAATTCATTTTCGTTAATTTAATTTAGTTTGGTGAAGTTTTTGCAACTGATCAAAATAAATGAAGGCACCAATGTTCAGTGAGCCTCTTTTGGATCTTAAAAACCTTTTTTATGGCTGGAATTTTTTTAGATGTAAAAAGACAAATTTTGTCAGGGCAAGAACCCACAACACCAGGTACCCTAAACTATGAAAAATGGCCAGATCTGAAATATCTAGTAAGTGGCAGGTCACAATATTTCAATTCACTTCAAGGTCAACCAACAAGGTTACGTTGATATATACAAATCACCACTTTCAAATAGTCCACCGCTTTTATGCATGCTTTCATCTTTCCCTTTTATGCATGCAGCATATCCTACAATGTCTATACGACATTCCCCCACTATAAAATCCCCCACTATAATGATCTTGTCAGTATTTGACATTTAATCAGATAGGAATTCTGAAAACTGCTCTAGAAATTGTGAGTTAGGACTTGGTGGATAATTCAAATTTATAAACAGAAGGGGTTATGTTGCTTTACAATTTGGATGGGGGAAACTCAGGGTTAAAAGTTTAAAAGAATTTGAACTTTTAACTGGCTTTGGACTAATCAGTAAGTCAGACGATTGCTGCTACTCCTTCTCCTCCTCCTGTGTGCAAACTTATGCAAATTTAAATGTAATTTTTTTTTCATTTGTTAATCTCATATACAGGATTCAGAATATATATGACTGTTGAAAGATCTTTGTGATGGGAATTTTGCATATGGGACTTTTAAAATTTTCATACAGACTGCAAAACATGAGTATGACCAAATAAAGATTTACCAAAATTATCTCTTCAAGATTTAACCTTTGCTTAGCAGCAATATCCTTTACAACCCTCATTTCTGTTCAGCTGTGGCTGATCAGAGCTCCTGTTGCTGCTGCACATTCAACTAAGCTCTGAGTTATATCCAACCTTTTCTCTACACATGAACAGCCCCTAAGAGGTCACACTCCTATTCTATTTTCTTCAAACTCTGAATTTTCCCTGCTAGAGATGAATTCAAGACTGTGGGTAAATCATCAAATGCTTTTTCGTAACAACATCTTTGGCATTTAGTTGGATTTATTTTCTATTTTAAAAGGGATGACTTGCATAAAACAAGGTCCATTAATCGATTCAATTGTTTCTTTATTGAAATGCTTTCATAGTTCTCAGGTTTTATAGGAGGCCAACAATGATTCAATATTCAAACATAACTTTACATCCTCATTAA
Source organism: Cyprinodon variegatus (assembly GCF_000732505.1). Lineage (NCBI taxonomy): Eukaryota > Metazoa > Chordata > Actinopteri > Cyprinodontiformes > Cyprinodontidae > Cyprinodon > Cyprinodon variegatus. The sequence continues at coordinate 692,262 of NW_015150638.1, read as the reverse complement.
CCAACGGATCAGAATAGCTTGATCCAGAATAGGTCAAGAATACACAGTGTTTCAGACCGTGAGATGGTTCTGGTTGAGCCCCTCACCATGGTAACCATGTTCTCTATTGTCATGACAACCTTTTATGGAGGGGAAAAAACAGGGAACAAGGAGAAACAATCAAAGGGAGTAATCATGGCTGACAGGACAAATCCTGATGGATTCAAATTCATCTGTTTCTCTTCAGCAATAACTCATCTTTATAAATCCTGACAAATTTATCAGCTGTCCTTTCTCTAAAGTACTCCTGAAATTTTAAATAAAATTAGTGTTTAGATTTTTCCTACCTACTGATATGCTAGTGCCTTTATAATAATGGAGAATTAATGAATAAATGGATTAATTTGCAACTCAATGTTGCTGTAACTCTCAAAGGTGTTTTCTCTGAGTCTTTTCAACATGTTGTTGTTTTTTTTCTGTAACACAGTCAAAAGATATATTTAAAATTATTTTAGATGTTTTTTGTTTGTAAAACTACAAAAGATTCTCATGTTTTCACAGCTCAATGACTAAACTCCTGCACTTGACAAAAATAATGAAGAGACTATAGATATTAATTTTAAAGTCCTGCCACAAATTTTAATTTGAAATCTTGGTGGACCGACTATTGGAACACTTGAACACATTTTCATCTAATCCAATGTAGTTCTGGCTGTACAGTATATTTTAAGAGAGGTTAAGAGTTACTATAATATACGGTAATAAAATGGGCCACACGATCTGTTAAATACATAGTTTTTGCGCAAGTTTTTAAAGCATTTTTGCAGAGGATGACATTTAGCAAGAATTTGACTTAGTGATGGGCAATGAGTTCCTAATTTCAGCAGTTAATGTTTTCATTAAACAACATTTAACATGGAGGTCTTCAAGAGGGGGTCCGCGACCCCTAGGGGGTTCATGGAAGTATTGCATGGGGGTCGCAAAAGTTTTTTTTATATTCAGCTGATACTTTATAATCCATTTTTCCACTAATTGAAATGTCTTTAAATACACATTAACATGAATTCAACACACTGTAGTAAACTGATAAATGGAGGCAGAAGATGTATGAGGTGCCCCCAGGGACATAAATCAGAATTAACTTTCATATCTACATATTAAATTACACTCTTCCATATAATATACTGAAAACCTCACACAAACACTAGTAAAAAGCTCTCACATAAACTAGTGAAAACATTTACCTCTTATATAATCTACTCAAAAGCTCTCATACAAAGTAGTGAGAACTGTTCATATAAACTGGTGAAAAGCTTTACCTTTCATACACACTACTAGAAAGCTTTCATATACACTATAAAAAAGCTCTCATATACACTACTACAAAGCTCTCATATACACTATTAGAAAGCTCTCATATACACTACTAGAATGCTCTCATATACACTATTAGAACGCTCTCATATACACTATTAGAAAGCTCTCATATACACTACTAGAATGCTCTCA
>NW_015150638.1:669969-690459 GCF_000732505.1 Cyprinodon variegatus | reverse complement strand
TGAGAGCATTCTAGTAGTGTATATGAGAGCTTTCTAATAGTGTATATGAGAGCGTTCTAATAGTGTATATGAGAGCATTCTAGTAGTGTATATGAGAGCTTTCTAATAGTGTATATGAGAGCTTTGTAGTAGTGTATATGAGAGCTTTTTTATAGTGTATATGAAAGCTTTCTAGTAGTGTGTATGAAAGGTAAAGCTTTTCACCAGTTTATATGAACAGTTCTCACTACTTTGTATGAGAGCTTTTGAGTAGATTATATAAGAGGTCAATGTTTTCACTAGTTTATGTGAGAGCTTTTTACTAGTGTTTGTGTGAGGTTTTCAGTATTTTATATGGAAGAGTGTAATTTAATATGTGTATATGCAAGTTAATTCTGATTTATGTCCCTGGAGGCACCTCATAAAGATGTCTTCCAGTCATCAATGCACACATTCAGCGACACACAGGAGCTCTTTCAAGCTGGGCACCGTTTGATTCACAACACCTGTCCCATCAACCAGGAATCAGAATCAGAAGTCCTTTAATAATCCCATGGTAAAATTACTTTTGTTACATTGCTCCATATGTAATAGAGTGACTATAGGACCAGTTTGATATAAAACAATTTCATACAATATATTTAATAAGGGGGTCCCTGCGCCATCTCTTCATCAGTTTGGGGGTCCTTTGCCTGGAAAACGTTGAAGACCCCTGCTCTAACATGTATTTGGTTGTAATCTTGTTTGGATGTTTTTAAAAATGCAGCATTGCTCCTCAAATCTAGTTTTGTCCCTTTGGTTCAGTGGAGGAGGAAACTTTTCATTTGCTGATAAATAAGACAAATATATATTTCTAAGGTGTTTTGTGGATGACTCTTAAAAAGTAATCAGATACAAAACAACTCCCAATAGCCAGTGTATTTTCTCTTTAAACTATATGAAGTCACTTATTTTCATATTGAAATTATCATCCATGGAGTTTAAATCTAATTAGAAAAACACACTAAATTATATATACTAATTTCACAGGCAGAGGGAAACAATCAGGTGTGGAGCCCCTTCCAGAAGAATGCAACAGGTGTTGGATTCAGCAGCTGCAGTGTTAAAGTTAGTCAGGACTCCAGCACCACAAAGTTGATGCAATATATAAATCAGCTCGTCAAATATTGATTGGTATTAATAGTCTTATGTCGACACTGATCAAATTAAAGTTAATTATCTTAATTCCATAGTTCTATGTTCTGTTTATTTGTCTTGAAAAATTTTTTGGTTGTAATGAGAATTTCATTCGGACTATAGTTGGACAGTGCAAATCCAGGGTATGTCTATGATAATTTTTTTTCTACTCTGGCTGATATGTATCAGATATCAGATGTTGGTCAATATATTGGGTATCGTTTATTTAGAGCCCCCAAAAACGATATCGGAAACCCATATCACTTAATAAAAAGGGGCTTTTATACCGAGTTTGTTATGTTTGAAGGAGTGTAAAATTTAACTATAGGATTTTCTATCATGTAGATGCTTTTACATGCATATTTAAGTGCAAACAGCATATTTTAAAAGCTGCTTTCATCTTGTCACCCTCCCAAGAATGTCCTCAATTATGAGTAGTCCATTTAACATTTTTGTCCCGTTAATAACTTTTCTGAGAAGTAGATTCCTGCAACTATTAACCTATTAAATATCAGCAAAACCTAAACAATTATAATACAATATTTTTTAATGAATTCAGAGCTCCTTTTCCTTTTTTTACATGACATCTTTACTAATTCAACTCTCTTTTAATCCAGTTTTGTGAATCTGGACTGAAAGGGTAACAATTAGGTGTCTGTGTTTAAATCACCATGTAAAATGCGATAGAGGTTCTAAAAAAACACACAACCAAAATTTATAAATACAGACCCCATGAATGCATTATGCAAAGGCCACGTCATTTAAACTAGACTTTTTTAAACTTTTGGGATTCTTTGGTTTGTTTTTTGTTCAGGTACATAACGAGATCTGGATGAGAGGACAGTGGCAGGCATGCCCAAAGTCGGTTCTTGAGGGCTGCTCTCCTACAGGTTTTAGAGGTTTGTCTGCTTCAGCACAGCTGACTTCCATTGATAGCTTATGAACATTTTTTTTTTTTTTACTGCAATCATCAGAATCAGCTATGCTGAAGCTGAGAAACATTGAAAACCTGTAGGACAGCGTCCCTCGAGGACCAACGTTTGGCATGCCTGTATTAGGGTCTCTGGGGTCTCGTTACTTTTCCTGGTGTGAGTGAGCTTCCTGTCACAGAGAGGATCTTTGCTGGTGTCTGGGCCGACCCATGTTGATGCAAACCTGAGAACATTTTTCAATCAGGATGACTAGCATGAATACATGGAGGTGAAGGATCATCTCTCCTTGTTGATGGTTACCTATGATGGTATTCCAGCTGAAGACCTAAACCAGGAACAACCTTCTTGTTGAAATTTGTTTTCTTGTGAATCCCTTTTAATGTAGACTCTGTTATTGTTCCTGACAACCAGTCTGATCTCATGGAAATGGTCTCACCTGTGTGCAGTAGTCCTCCGTCTTTATCATCTGCCTGCCTGCTCTCCAGCACAACGTCTCTTCCAGTACCAATGCTCTCGGATTTCACTCATATACTCCTTGACCTCTTGGGTACAGTGTGCAAAGCCCACTGAATAAAACCCCTGCAGATCAATGCTGCCTCCACTTCATCCCTCATGTAAACAAATCAGTCATCAGTTGTCATCAACCAGCTCCTTCCTGATCAACCTGCTTTCTCCACTCAGACCAACCAGAAAGTTCAACTGATTTCCGTTCTCTGCTTCCAGATTCTTGTTGCTTTTTTTTTTTAAATAAAATGTAAAAACTCACTGATTCTCTGTGTGATTCTGCTGATAGGTCAAACAACTACAAAGCTATATGACAGGTAGTGAATAGCTACAGAATCCAAGTTACATCAAAGGAATACAATTTTTCAAGAACTACTGCAGATTTGTATCATACAAAAAAACTACAGAATTAAACACATTTTTGTAAATAACTAAAAAAGAAAGTTAAATATTGGGATTAGCTACTGGTTGTCTTAGCATTCAGGTAATTTAGCAAGTAAAATATAATTTTAGCAATCCTGCCTAAACAAGTTGATACCTATAATACAGCTTGCACTGTATGTCTAGAGTAAATGTAATAGTTAAAAATCATTCACATTTCAAATATTGAGGAAAATACTTAATTTCAAAACAGAAATTAAAAATAAATCTGCAAATTAATATTAGAAAAACCTCTTCTGAAAACGGCCACCTTCCCTAGAAGATAGTCTTATATATGGGATTTAATTTAATTTGTCTGACCTAAATCCAAATAAACTTTTTCATCCTTTAACACAAAGTGGTATTTTTCATTCTTTACATGGTATTGTTTGTTTTGGACCTCTTCCACTATATCAGTAGCATATGCATCATTAAGCATCAAATCTTTTCTTTAGGGAGTCAATTCCCTCATCATCTTCCTGCACCAATGTGAAAGCTTTCACATCTAAATCTGTTAGAGAATCAGAACATGCATTTTATACTAGCATCAGATCAACGGAAGTGAGGGGGAAAAGGGATGCATGTAGCTGAGCATTAATTAGTGCTGCCTGTCATCTCTAATCTCCATGGAGATGTGATCTGGGTGCCATTTACACCTTTGGTATATAATCAGGGAGGCAGCAGAGACCAGGAGGCCCAGCTGTGTTTGCCGCCACACCACTCCAAGCAGGCACTACTAGCTCTCTGCTGGTTCATATATAAATAGCAGCACAGCAGCAAAACATAAAAAGAAAAACTATTTTGTTAACATATGAAGAAAAAAACTGAAATGAGACCAAAGTATCTTCAACACCAGGGAAATAAAGCGGGTTTTATTTGAGGTTCTGCATAGAAACACATGCCTTCAAGGTATAACATCGCACACTCACTCCCACCTCTGACTGTTAAACTGGACCTTAAATTCACCACAGCCATCGTTCTCATCCGTACAGGCTGAATATAAACAGATGTACAGTGTGCTTGTCTGATAACATTGAATATATACATCAGGATATGCAGAAAATAAGATTAAAAAGGGTAATATTCAAAATAATAATCTCTCATTGTTGGTTAACAATTATATCATGATCCATAAACATACTTTACAGGTAATCGTCTATTATATTGTACTGTGCTACATACTTATAGCTGCTATTACAGACATCAGCTTCAGTGTAGAAATAGTTTAAAGACATAAATTAATTTCCCTTTTGCTTTATTAAACATAAGGCCACTATGGTAGAGCATGAGGAATACAATATAAATACATGTAAAGAAACCATTTTTTACTGCTTCTGGGTTCTGAGGCAGCAAAAGGCAAGCTGATTACATTACAGACATCTAAACTCCATTAATCACCATGAGGCACGAGCGGAACTGATGGTATTATACTGTATGTATTTTTACCAGCGAGTATTGAAAATCTACCAAATAATCTAATAGTCTGTATTTTGGTCCAGAGTCAACCAGTGATGATGCGTCAGCTGCGCTGAGCTAACATAGTAAACAGACAATACTGCTCCACAGATATTTTTTCTCCAGCTTCTGTCAAACTGCCCTAATTTACAAGCACTTACAAGTTACACGTTACATATGTAGATTTCTTTCTGTGATGTGCTAGATAAACACGTTTTACTAGAGTAAGAAGGCAGTGACACAGCAGAAGGCAAACAGTGAAAAAAAAGATAATCTACGCTTAAAGGTCTCTTAAACACACTTAGAGTTCGGATAAATGGTTTAGATTAACAGGTCGTTATGTATGTATGTGGAATTATATTAGGATTTCACTGATTTGTTTGATCTGTTGAATGAAGAGACAACATCCAACTTCAATGTCTTTCTAACAGCACCGACTGAGTTTGCCATTATTGTTGTTTTTCTTTTAATCTAAAAGGGTCCATGTTATTCAAACATGATTCAACACAGACATTAACCAATCCGTTTTCTATACAGCTTGTCCATCAGGGTAATGGGGGGTTGAAGTGTATCACCAGCAATCATTGGGCATTGGACGTTTGCAAAATAGGGAGCAAATTTGTGACATACTTTGACCTAACACACATATTTCCTCACTGTGGGAGGAAGCTGAAGTATGAAGTTCAATTATCCAGAGGGAATCATGATATTAGGTAAGGGGTCAAACTCAGGATCCCCTCGCTGTGCCACCATGCAAGAAGTATTTGGGCTTGTGTTTTTTTTTGGAATATCCGCCTCCATCTGTTGATCCTACGTGAAACCCTAGGCAGGGCAGTTGATCATTGGAAGACTCACCTTGAGATATCATAGGAATCTTCTAGCCAGATTGGGCAAACTGTTTAATCTTTTCCTCATCTGACCAAAAACTGCCATCAGGTTGAATGCTTGTTTTATGATCATATTACAGTATGAATCCATGGCTTTTTCCAGTTTCTAGGTCACAAGGATACTGTTAAGCCTTGATCTTTACTGCTTGAGTGCTGTTAATAAATATCCTTACAAGTTATGTGCTGTCAGCTTAGTGTTCCAGCAATGCAATAACCCAAAACTGTTTTCGGGATGGATAAAACAGGCTAAGACTGAGCTTTGGAGATTCTCTCTCCAAGCTCAACCTCAAGACTATACAAAAATGATGGATTCTGCTTTATAGCCAAAATATGTTTCAATAAGGTACCTGTTTAAATGAATCAACAATTCTGATAAGACGGGCAGTATCTGTTGTCCAAGTTAACCCTGAAGCTTTTTAATGGCGTCAGGAATAGTGGGTTTTCTCTGAAATGTTACAAAGACTATAAAAAAAAAAGTTCTGTTGGTGTGTGCATACAATTTGAGCTCCTTGTATAATTAATTCTTGTTGTTACACATTAATGAAGCTGAATGTTGTAGCATCAATACATCATGGAAAATGTACAGTTCAAATAAATCCTAAAATAAACTAAATTATTATGACATTATGTTCCCATGATAGTTATCTGTGCATCTGATTCTGTATAGGCTTTAATCCCAGGACTAGAAATGTAGGTTTAAAAAAGATGTAACAGACCATGTTTGGAATGTTGTTTGCTTGTTTCTTGCTTGTTTTTTGACCTATCAGGAGACCATGAGTTGATGTTGAATTCAAGTATATAAAAGTAAAAAATTGTTTAGAGTGTGATAAACTCCCCCTTTTAGAAATAAACCAAAATTAACAGAAAAAAGTGCTGACATAAACTTTGATGTATTCTATATCTTCTTTTAGTATTCTAAATCATCTCAAATTATCATCTTTAAAACATAGGTTTTTCTCTTTTGAGCTGAAAACAGGAAATTTGTCTCAAATATTCTATGACCCCACAGCAAAGAAGAAGATTGAGAAATGGCTTTTGGGCCTTTGAAAGGAACTATGATGCCCAGTATGTTGTAAGGCAGTGGCACGGGAAGGGGGGTGCTGCGGGGGCTGCAGCCTCCCTCGTCATAGCATCAGCCCCCCATGGTGGGGGGCTGTGGAGTAACATAATATTGTACTTAAAAACATGAAATTATTTATGTATTTATTTTTTAAAAGATTGTGTTTGATATGGGATTAAAATGATGGGCTGTGTATAAGATATAAACTAATGATTCATTATTTTAATATTTCATAAAAAACTAGGCTACTCCCCCGGAAGCTTCCGCCACCTCACATTCGTTTAGGCATGGCTAGCAATAGGCAGCAGAAACATATTTCTGACTATTTCGATGTAAGAAATGGTTTTAATTCCCCTATACTGCCGCATTTAGCGTTATTTATGTGCCTATTCGTCTTAGTCCTGTGGCTGAAGAAGTCTACGCTAGAATAAGGCTGCATATCACTAAATTTTATGTCTGTATTAAGCTATTTATTGATAAAATATGAAATTAGTTAAAATTTTTTTGTGTGTGTTTTTTGTTTCAGATATGAAATCATTCCCCATATCCATAGTCGAATGGACTTTCAAGACGTTCAATGCTCAGTTTAGGCTAAATTTAGGCCATGTTTCATTCAAGTATTCCTGATCCTGTTGATTGGGAGCTTTTGTTTGTTTTGAATGATTAAAAGAGAAGAAATAAAGTTTAAAATGTTCATGCTTTGTTCCGATGAATTTTAAATGGCAGTTTTTGGCGACAAATGTAGGCCTACAATATTATGTTAAAAACGTCAGCCACAGCCCTCAACATAATGACGTCATGTGTTTTCCAACCCAGCCATCAGCCCCCCTCGCTTGGAACAGCTTCCAGCGCGCCTGTTGTAAGGGTATCCTGGTGCATCTCTAGTACAATGTAAATCATGCAATACATGCAAAGTGCTTTGAAATCATCACTGCATATATCCACCCGTGGTCAGATATGTTACATGGTTCTTGGTATAGGTAAAAACAGAGAGGATTCATTTAGAAGTACAATAATTGGCTCTGCAGTTGATCTAAACAGCAGGGATCCAGCAAACACCGCAGCAGACGTCACGTCGCCTCCTCCTTATTCTAAGCAAGTCATCAGGTCAAAGTGGTGACCTCGGGCTGGGTATAGTTTCCAGCAGTACCAAGAATATCTTTACAGTCTTCTGTTGAGAAAAACAAAAGTAGACATGACACGAAAAAAGTTAGTTTCTGCTTTTTACAAAGGGCTTGGTTTTATTGTCTGTAAGTGCTAATGATCAAAAATGACTCAGGAGCCCAGAGTGGAGGCTGTGGGGATCAAACTGGGTACTTGCAAACTTCTCAGAGCACAAGGGCACTGCTCTAACCACTAGGCCAACACTCCCTCTGTATGTATTAATCTATGTAACTCATGATGTTAACCTTCTGAAATGAGTGTCAAAAAATATTTTTTTTTTCATATGTAAATTTTTTTAAATCAACCTCTATTGTCAGATCACTACTGCCTAAAGGACCTTAGTTAAAGCTTAAAGGATTTGATCTTTCACAAAACCTGATGAGTTGTCTCTGTTGGTAGATCGGTTTGCTACACTGAAAGGTACTCCAAAACGTTCTGAAAGTGTTTTTTCTGTGACTAAATTTAGTAGTTAAAACATAAACCTATGTGCAACTTATTTAAGTATCAGTTCATCACAGACAAACGAACATCTGAAGTTGACTAAAGTCTCTGCTTTGCATCTCTGTACTGTTAATGGAAATCTACAGTGGGAATTCAGTTCATTCAGAAGAGTCCCCCAGGAATATAAAGATTACTCTGATCCTCTGAAGCATTTCCTCTCCTTGAATACTACTTGAAGTTGCACTCTGTGCATGCATTTAGGAAGTGTTTGTTTTTATATGTACAGTATAAAATCATAACACTAAGTACTGAAAAGGCTTTCTGTGTTGACTACTTTCAAGTCCTCCATTTGTTTGTTTGTACCTCTGCAAGCATTCCATTTACTGTTGGCTATCTGAGAGCATCTTCAGATGTCCATCTGTCCTTATCTCTACTGCAAGTCATACGTCCTTAGAGAAATATAATCCATTCCTTCTACCCTGTAACTCTCTGGTATCAACCAGCATCCCAATCCCCCATGGGCACAGTACTGAAGAACAGATCCACTGGGTCATAATCTATTTACATCGAACCTGCTGAAAACAGTTGCAGCCACAGGAACATTCTTTTTTATTCTTGGAGAGAATTTAGAATTAGAAAAAAAATTACAAAAAACTTTCCTAATTTTTTCTGATATTGACGGTTAACATGTATCACCTGTAGTGGAAATGTTTAAAAATTCAATGGCAATAAACTGTATATTTTGCCAAACATAATTTACCAAAAACAGAATATAAGCTGAATTATCAACAAGTCATATAAAAACAAATCAGGCTAAGCGTAGCCTACTAGTTCAAAAACTGCATTTAAGCTTTTCAGCAGGGGGAAAATGTGAGAGAATAAAATGTTTTCCAGATAATGTTGGCTAATAAGACTTCACATGCATGTGAAACGACCCTGTAATATGACAGGATGTTATGCAGATGCTCATCAGATACAGGGCACTGGATTTAATTAACTCGCTCTTCTTTCCATCATACATTAGTTCTGAGCTGCTCTGGCTTTCATCAGCATTCTGTCATTTTTGTCTCTTTTTCAGAAACAGACCTGCATGAAAATTAATTGAGATGGCATCAATGTAAAAATGATTCAAACTGTTGAAATATGTTTTTTCAAATTTTTCGATAATTTTTCGATCAACCTTTTTATAGGAACATAACCGTTGTTCAACTTTATTACAGTGGAAATTAATGTCTATATAAGCTGTATCAACAGACTCTTACTGTCAGATAATAAATCAGATTCAACCTTTATGTTTTTGGCTGGTTAGGTTTACTATAATTATTTTCTACATTTTTCTTTTACTTTATTTATATTGGGAATTTTTTGTAACTGTTTTCCAGTTGGAACACTGTTCTAAGATCTACCAGGTCTCCCCTTTTTCCTCTAAATGCCATTTTTTTAAGTATATCAAAACAGTTCCATTTTAGTTGTATGACACAAAAGAAAGACCACGTTCCTAAGGATATTTGTCCTTGAGTTCATTTGCCAACTATAATCTCGTGTTTGAAGCTATCTTGTCAGTGGTGGCTTCTTCCTTGCTGAAGGGTGCTTCAGTCCATGCCATTATAAAAATTGTTTTTTTAAACCAGCTTCAGCTGTCATCTTAATGAGGTGTTTTGTTTTTTGTTCAGGGGTTGACTGATGCTTTTCACACAAAAACCCATATGTTTTTGGGACCAAGAACTAGTCTCTTTCCTAAACAGAAAGCTGGACATACCCATAGCAACGGCTCGTACATTTTGAATGGGTAGACATATAGCACTGCAGGTTCAAGAATCTGGAAATTTTACTCAAAGTTGAACCTGATGTAGAGAGGTCCACGGTGATCTTCAACATGTCTTGCTGATTTCCATGAAGTCATATAAACAAAAGCAACTGTATTGTACACAATCTTTTGACTTTGAAAAAAGTAGATTAAAAAAAGACAATTATTTTTCAACTCTACTTTAAAACAGGAGAAATTTAATCTCACAGGATAAAAAATGTTTATGTCAGGTATACAGAGATTCAACTCTATCTAGCAAAACTGATAGTATTTTCCGTCTGCCTGTTTCAACATGTCGCCAGCCTGCAGCTAACCACATTAATCAACACTCAGTGAGGGATGAAGCTTTCAAGAAATACATTCAAGTACATTGTCCATGTAATGGGCTATTGAAAAAAAAAACATGCAAACTCTCTCGGGCCCCATGCTGTAGTAAGTGCCTCGTTTATGAGGCCTGCTTTTGTTTCTCCAGTAGCAATAATGCTAATGACCTCTCAGAAAGACATGCATTTTAGCGAAGTGCAAAGAAAGCATTTTGTGGGTGTCTGGATATGTCTGTAAAAAAGGTGGAATCTTCGATTTAGATGTAAGGAATATTACTGGATCAAAGGCCTTCTTTTAAAGCAGCTTTGGGATACTTCAAAAATTGTAGACTTCATTCAAGCAGAGACACTTAAAAGTTCAAACAGAAAACACATACTTATAGTTTCTAATTTGATAGTATGTACAAATTTAAATACATAACAAGTGGAAAAAAATGTCCTGGATTTTGTTGTTAATAGCTTAAAATAATTCACTAAGATAGCAGACAACCCACAATTCCTCATTCGGTCACGTGACCCACTGAGGGATGCTGTGACGTCAGTTTAGTCAGGATGTAGTAATTTTACATAGCGAGTCAATATTTATTTACCTTTGTGATGGAGTTTTTATCCTTTAACGAGGACAAATACAAAGCAATCAGAGTCTTAATGATTTTATTAATGCTAAACGTTCTTTGATCTTACGCAGAGCCAGTAGAAGTCCATTATCTTTCAGAACAATTTCCTTATGATGCTGTGTTTTAATTAGTTTAAACCAGAGTCTAACTTTTGTATGAAGAGGGGATAACAGGATTGGGATTGGATCTCTGGTATCGGTTCGGTTGGCACTCAGTGTTGGAGCCATTTGTGAGGCGCTGGCGGTTCTGCATAGCAGACTGTGCAGCCCTGCTGTGCCTGGACAGGGAAGGCGGTCCTTTGGTAACACGATCGCAGTGAGCGGTCCAAGCACTGGGTCCTTTCTGCTGTCCAGGTGGGAAACATTGCCTTTCGGATGTGGTTTTTACCCGGTTCGACTCATGGCTCTGGGCCGGTGGAGTTTGAGCTGTGGGTCTTCGCTTCCGGTAACTGTAACTAAGGTTTGTTGTTTTATGAAATAAATATTTCATAAAAAATAAACAATGATTTGAAATAGCTTTATTGCCATCAGGCATTTTATGAAAGCTATACAACAGAGAAAACAAGCTCTTGCAACTTTTGTATATTAAATCCAACTAATGCTTAGAGAGGATGTTTGACTACACTGACATCACAGTCGGGGATTGCTAAAGGTGCACAGCATACTGTAAAATTCTCTCGATTTTTATTACTTGGAGCATTTTAAGCGCAATTTAGACCAACCACATAGAGAAAAGAAAGTTGAATCTACCATCACACATGATGAAACTGTTCTGGATGCACTCTTTAACATTTGACCTTTAAGATATGTTGCATACTGCAACACATTGCCCTACAACAACTGCAAATTAACTAGGGCAAACCAATGTTTTAGCTTTATCAAAAAAGTTCCCATATATCCCTTTTCCACTGGTCAAGAAACCCATTTAAAGCCAGGAAAAATCTTTTTTTTAGTGTAAGTGGGAACAGCTCACTAACCCGTGCCAACCGGCATCAAACAATTGCCAAAAAAGCTGGGTTAAAATCGCCTTGAAATAGCTTAGCTCCAATAGGCATACAGTGGAAATATCAGACCTAATAATTTACTTGACACCATTGAACACAATGTACGTACGAGAAAGCATGCCATTTGCGTCCAATCTAAAAAGCCTAAACAGCTCTGTTCACATTCGATAAACATGGCGCAGCACTGGTGAGAAAGATTTGTATGGATAAAGAACAAAATAATAAAACACACTTACAAGACCCTGGCTTCTCTCCATAGTACTCTCCATTGTTTACTTACCTGATTCCTGTCCCACTGGGGACATCATCAGTGCTAACCAAGCATGATGGCACCAACAGACAAGCACCAGTGGGAGGACAGAGGACGCACAGCTTGCCAGCAAGGGGACACACCCAGCTTTTTATGGCCAATGTGAAGGAAGCCAAATTTTAAGTGTTACGGGGTCGACCCATGTTTGAAATATCTGTGTTAACCCGTTAATTTAAGTGGGAAAGAGGTTATATTTAAGTATAATCTTCATTTATTTAAATCTGGGAAGAAGGTTTTTTTTTAAAAAAGTGATTGAATTAAAACAGTATTCAGATTAGGCAAAAAGTTAAGGAAATTTGCCAATTTATATCTTGTTTAACCCCCTTTGGCTAAAATGAGCCTCTTCCTGTAGCTTTTTACCAGGTCCTGCTGAAGCAATTCCCCCTTCCAGTCCCAAATAACTAATAACTAGGTTTTTAGACTCATTTTTATGAAGAACATTTCAAGAAATCTTGGTCTTTGTCTACGTTTTTGCTTCGCTAGTGTTTTTCTGGGAGAGAGAATGTTACATCCAAGGATTAAATTTAAACTTGGACAGTCTGTATCTCATTGTAAAGTTATATGAATTCAAATGAGCAACAGACCTCTCTGTTGTAGGTCCACTACAGCAAGCTTCTTAGATGGCACATATTTTGAGTTTTTTTGAATGTCAACCATTGGTGGGCTGTGCTTTATACAGTGGAGTAATTGATCAAATATCTTTTAAGTTTCTTCATGAATCCCTTTGCAGACAGATAAGCTGCAACTATAATCTTTTTTCGTGATTTAGTCAGGAAACTATTTTGATCTCACCATTTTGCCACACTCCCATCAACAGTGAGGATTAAAACAAAATAACAACACATCCTTTTTTTTTCTCTGCATTACTGTGTCTATCATATGATTTCTACTTTCATTTCTGCAATGCACAGACCTTGTTCACATCAAACACAAGGCAGGTTTTGGTCTGCTGTTATAGATGTCTCAAATCAGCAGTGTCTCATGAGACACATTATTTTTAGTCAGCACACACAGATAGATGATGCAATTAGTGCTCCAAAGCTCTTTCATTGATTTTCCATTGATCTGAATGGTAAAAACATGACGCAGAGCTGCAAGAGCAAGGAAGCACACACTGATGACAGTTTGCTGTTTCTGAATGAAACGATTTCTTCTTGGTTTAAATTAAGCTTAGTTTCCGTTTAAAGTTAAGATCAGACACAGTAATGAGACAGACTTTGTAAAACTGGTTACAAATGCAAGCCACTAAAGACCTTGAATTTTCCTTTATGTCTTTGTTTATAACTGATGCAGTAAAGGACTCAAAGGGATTTTTATGTTCTTTGTGTGCAAGCTGTTGGCAACATACATACAATTTATGTCATGCACCCGCATTAGTTTTCTAAAAATGCATTGTTTCCAGTTTTATATCTGCTTGTGGCTTCTCTACTGCTTTCAGTCATCATCTAAAACACAGTCATTAAAAATCAGAATTTTATGCCCATAAAACAGGTACAAGAACCTGCTGGATCATTAGTCTAGTACAGGGGTAACCAATTCAAAATCAGTAGGGTCCGAATAAAGAAAATCATCAACCAGTAAATATCTGGAGACATTTTTAATGAGCTGTTACATTAAACAGAATTTAACACTGAAATAAAATGAGGTGTTTATGCATCCGTGTTATACAATGAATTTTTAAATAAAAAAATTGAAAACAAAAATAGAACATTTCAAAATCAGTGTTTTTTGAGGTAGAGAACAACAATGTTTCGGTTTGGTATAAAGAAAATTTCCTGATTCCCATATTTTATAAAACACCTGAACTGACCGTTTGTTTTCTTGTTTCTGCCTTAATGTTGGCAGTGGGCTTTATGCTGCCCTGCAAGGCTTTAAAACTGGGTTTGAATGGAGACAAAGCCATTCTCAAGCACATATCAAGGTGCTCATTTTGAGCCTGGATCCATATTTATTTTTGACTATGTTCATGGTGGAAAATCCTGCTTTACAGCAGCAGGTTGACCCAAACATACTCAAAATGTTCAGGGTCCGCTCCGGCCTGACCAGGTCAAGATCCGCTATTGCAATAGCACCAAACAGGGAAAAGAACGCCAAGAAGATCCGGTTAGTCAAATTAGAATATAGTCACAACAGATAGGTAACTACAAATTAGTGCATAATTCTTAAATATTTATAAAACTAACACCGTTTATTTAAAAGATTGGATGCAAACTATTGGTACTTCAACAGACCAGGAAGCAGATTTCTCATCTCCAGCAGAAATGGCACATATGCTGGATGCTGATGCGTTTTGTAATATGTCATATTAAGTTAATTGTTCATTTCTGCACGTTTTGCACCTACGAATTTAATGATAATATCGCGCATGCTCTAATCAAGCTCCGAGGATAAGTCGAAGCGCAGCAATACAGGTGGAACAGCGGAGGCTGTAGGCTTCGCTTTGCTCAGGGGGTCTGGAGCGCTGCGGGGTGGAGCAGTGACGGAGGATTTCGGGGTAACGGGAGAAGCGGCGCAAGTGAAGTTAGATACTGTTGTCAGACAACATGTGGTAATTTATAAATGTTTTAAATAAGGTTGGGTCCGGATTAGCAAGCAGGTGGGTCCGGATCCACTAATCTGTGACCTATGGTCTAGTACATCATCCATCCATCCATCCATCCATCCATCCATCCATCCATCCATCCATCCATCCATCCATCCATCCATCCATCCATCCATCCATCCATCTCTACACATTGCTCACTTCATACATGTCAACACACCAATTCCCAGCCTATACTTCAATTCCATCCATCCATCCAGATGCATGCTCATTTATAATTAGAAATAAACTCAATGGTTAAATAATAATAACTTAAAAAAACAAATACAACATGGATTTGAACATTTTAGAGCCCCACTGTAAATATATAGTCCTAAGTTCCATTTAACAGGAATAAACTGAGTCAAATAAAACAGTCTAGACTAAATGTATGGATCTGAAATGGTTTAATAAGGATTAGACTGATATTAAACTTGTAACCAAAATGAAATAGATTGAATTGAACTGAAATGAATTAAAACAAACTGAATCCAACTAAATAGAGCCAAACTAAACAGAGAAAGTATAACAAATGAAATAAAAGTGAATATGTAACTCACCAACATGGATGTTGAGATCCCCAGATGTTAAGAGGAAGCAGGTGCCCTCCTTATTCTTGCCGCGTCCTCTGGAGCACCGCATGGACCACTTTTCACTGGGGGACAGCGGCTGGGTAAGACTGCAGCCCTCCTCATCTGAAAGGGCAACATTTGCATCCCCGTTCTGTTTGGAGTCTGACAAGAAGACAAAAGTTCAACAGAAATAGCATAACATAGGCAGCAAAGCTTTTACAGAGGGATCTCCAAAGACACAGACAAAGAGGTATGTTGCATTGCTGTCTTTATGACTAAGCTTATAGCATTTGTCAGACCAAATCCACGAATATAAAAGTCAAAAACAATTGGTACTCTAGTATTACTAAGCTGTAGAAGATCTGAGTAATCAATATAAATGTTGCACTCCATTCAAGAGGAAAATAATCATTAAAAACTAAGAAATTATAGTTAAAACATCATTTATATGTTTATAAACAATGACATCACCCAATTAAAAACAAGTTAAGCAAATGAAAGAGAAATAAAGGGTATTTGTTTCCAGCTGATGAATTAGCCTTTTCTAAATTAAATGTATAAAAATATCTTTACATATCTAATAAAAATCAATTTCCAAATGAATCCTGTTTCAATATTTGTATGTACCGTTATGTACTAGGCAGATTTTCTTTTTTTATTTTTTTGTTATTTTTTGGGGGTATTATCTCAAATAGCCTATTTGTTTTTTCTCAAATAGATACAATTTCAACCTAAGTGAGACTTTAAAAGCAATGTCAAGGATTTTTTTCGAAGAATATCTGTTAGAGGTTTATAACTAGTTATGTGTGCTGGCAGTAGATAACTCTTTTCATCTTAATGTAAAAAAAAATTAAGACTATTTGAGCTTGAAACTTGTGGCTAGGATAGGCCACCTTTGACTGTCTTAAAACCCCTTTGTATTCAAATTTTATAGTTGTTTATATTAAAGCTGTTTTGATAACTGAAACCCTTATCATTGTTGTATTTGGTGTTTATTTAAATTGGAGCAGATACTAACTCTAATGTGAAATAGAGGGGAGCTAAAAATGATTATCCTGGGTTACATATGAGCTGAGAACATTCTGCTATAATAACCAGGGCTTTTGCTCTATCAAAACTGGCTTACTCTGTTTATGTACAAGTATATACTGCTATGTTGATTAGAATGTGGGCAAAAAAAAAACCTAAATCTAATTTCTTGTTTGTAAACACAAACCTGGCCATTCAAGTGGAAATTAAACAGTTAAACAAACTAACTTAGTTCATGAGATTGTCTCTTAACTATGAAAATTACGTGACAAACATAGGGGCTGCAGGGTGGCTCAGATTGTAGCACTGTTGCCTTGCAACAACAAGGTTTCAGGTAATGTCGTATGGACTTTGCATGTTCCCCTCATGCATGCGTGGGTACTCCGGCTTCCTCCCACAGTCCAAAAACATAACTATTAGGTTAATTGGCATCTCTATATTCTCCTTAGGTGTGAGTGTGTGTGTATGGTTGTACGTCTCTGTGTTGAGCATCATACCTTTCCATCATATCAAATTTCTTAAGTGTTTTACAATTGAGAGGTATCTCCAGGTATTCAACCACAGAGCGAACCAACCTTGAGTACCACATTGGGTGCTGCAACATGGCATCGCCCATGCCATAAATTAATAAAACAATGCTTCATTTTTTTCTTGTACATTTATATTTTTCACGTGTCATATAATTATTTATAATAGTAAGACACAATCTCGTAAATTTAGCTAGTTTGGCTCATCGTTTTATTTCCACTTTAATATTGATTCTGCTTCTGTATAAAGAGTTGCTATTGAAAGTTACCATCTGATATGGATTTTTAAGAGGTGAGGCACTATATTAAATTATTGCAGAGGGTATTCTATATACAAGGGCTATCATATCCTCTGTCCTGTCTGATTACTGATTAGAGATCAAATTTTGAACATTGACCCTCTAAGACTAGTAATATCATGTACAGCTGCAAGATGTCAAGAAAAGAAGTAATATGCAAGAATATTGGCAATTGTCATAATAACATAAAATGAAACAAATTAAAATTTGTTCATATCTTTCTTTGAGATAAAAAGCAGACTATCAGGATAAAGAAAGAAAATAAGGGCTTATCAAAAAAGTATGTACCGGGTTACTTTAGGACAGTCTTGGTTTTAGTTTCTTCTTACAACTTTTAACAATTATATTACAGGCATAGAAAGCTTGAACGTACAAAAATATTTTCTCAACAGGTTTAGCAGTTCATTTATTTGTGATATGCTTAATGTTACAGCAAATGATTACATATTGCTCAGTCCTAACGCCAGAGTTACCAACTGCAAACAAGATGTTTAGATAGTTTGCAGTTTGTAACTATCTGTTCTTTTGATAATGTAAAGATTACAGAACACGCTATTTTGGTTGAGCCATCCCTTTAACAAGACATTTTTACCTTACCTGAGCGGTTCCTGCTGCTGCTCTCTTCAGCTGCCAGTGGACACGTGTCACTCTGAGTGCTGTCTATGTGTGAGTTTGTTTCTGATTTCATAAATGAGGCCGAGTCGGTTGGCGCATCTGGATTTTGGGTGTGCTTCTTTTTCTTTTTTGGCAGTTTTTGCTTCGCCATAGCCAGAGAGTAGTACATTCCAAAATTGTTGACAATCACGGGAACAGGCATAGCGATAGTCAGCACGCCAGCCAGCGCACACAGTGCCCCCACCATCATACCCAGCCAGGTCTTTGGAACCATGTCCCCGTAGCCCAGTGTCGTCATTGTAACCACTGCCCACCAGAAGCTGATGGGGATGTTTTTGAAGTCGTTTTCAATCCTGGGGTTGTAGATGACTCCGATGCGCTCGGCGTAGTAAATCATTGTGGCAAAGATGAGTACTCCCAGCGCCAAGAATATAACAAGCAGGAGGAATTCGTTAACACTGGCTCTTAGCGTGTGACCCAGGACACGCAGTCCTACAAAGTGACGTGTGAGCTTAAAGATCCGTAAAATCCTCACAAAGCGCACCACTCGGAGAAAACCGAGCACGTTACTGGCTGCTTTGGATGACAAACCTCTCAAACTCATCTCAAGGTAGAACGGCAGAATGGCCACAAAGTCAATGATGTTGAGTGTGTTTTTGATGAAGGCCAGTTTGATCGGGCAGCAGATGATTCGAACCAGGAATTCAAAGGTAAACCACACCACACATGCTCCTTCCACCATAACAAGTTTTGGGTTTGTGACATTCTCAGTCCTATTCTCCACCTTTGTGATTTTTCCATCGGTAACTAGCACAGTAAAGTTTTCCTCTACGTCAAAGGCTTGATGGGTCTCCAAGCAGAAGGTAGTGATAGACAACAGGATGAAGAAGAGAGAGATGATTGCCACTCCCTGTTTGAGACAGATAATCGGTATTAAAAACTCAGGTTTTCATATTTATTTTATATTGAAACAGTTAATGACAGACAATGAAATATCAATAATTCAATAAAAGTGGTATGCTTTAACATATCTGTTCAGAAAACAACTTCTTATTTAAAAGTGACTGACAGAATAATAATACAATTGTTTATTTGACTTTAACACTTTTGTTTCATAACTGTGACAGGAATGTTCTAAGCGACCCTCTCTGGGAAGGTTATTTGTGATACCATATGTTTTCTATCTGAAGGAGTTGGATTCAATAGCACTCTGAAAGAACATCAAAAATTTGGATATGTTTTAAAACCTATCCTGCTTTTATCTCTCTGCTTTTGTCTTTCTTTGTCCCTGAATTGTTTTTTGCTCCTTATTTTTCATTCAGTGAAGTTTCACAAAAGGCCATGAGACCGATTACCCACAGGTAGAAATAAGATTATATACTACATACAAATGTGCACATGCAAATTTTCTCAGGTTTTTTCAAGCCTATCACATAAATAAGGTGAACATTTGTCTTAGAAATAAAATACCAAGGGGGCATTAATACTTTCCCAAGGGTAAGATAGGTAGCACCCACATGTTCCATAATAATACCTAAGCTGTCGGTGTCTGTAAATGCTGGGAGCTTTATCATAAATGAGTTCAATTTGTGGCAGCAGCATCTGGCCGTGGCACTTCTGGTGGCAGCTGAAGAATAGTGGCACTTCCAGAGGTTCTCTCACTGGAATGCAACTCAAAAAGGTGCCACGGCTGTTGCCACACACCTGTTAGTCTAAAATTACTTCCAAAAAAAACATACTTTATTTATATTATGTATAATAAAAGCTTATGGAAGTTTTGCCAGACACCTGCCACAAGGTGTCAAAATGCTGTATATGACGTGCTGAAAGGATGGCAAAGACTCCCTGCACAATCAGTCATTTTATTATACAGTGTGAGAGCTTATTGTGAGTTGTTAAAGAAAAAAAATCACTTTAAAACATGGTGGTAGTCTGTAGAATTCCCTGGCCACAAAGATACAATAGGATGTCAAAAGATGCCATGGTAGACAGAAGCCCCATTTACACTAGCATTTTGAAACCGTGCCGATATCGGTCCGAGCACAGTAACTGAGAGAACTGTTGAGTTTAAATAGCACGCAAGGTTGAACCGGACCGTGCCAGGCACGACTGAACCACACTATCCTGGTACTATTTCATCAGTAGGGCTCAGGGTGGTTCAGTTCTAGCTTGGTTCTCAGATAACAAATCCAAGCTCAGCACAGATTGGTTTTCAGTGGGTAGTGTAAATGGGGCTACTCCCTGCAGTTACATTGGCTGGCATAACTTTATTAGCGCAGCCATCGTAATCACCGATTCAATTCTGCATGGATTCATTTTTTATTCTCTTGTCCATATTAAGTACTCTGAGAAATGTAACTCTACCCTCAAAAGTCATTTTTTTGGCACCAGTCTGTTTCAGCGCGGCTGTATTTTAAAAAGTCAAAATAGACTGCCGTGGCAGGACATGTAACTCAGCGGCAGGCTGTCTGGCACCCACTAGGATGCCTTGGCAGGAAAATGGAAATCAGCGGCAGGCTGTCTGGGACCCACTACGATACCTTGGCAGGACATGGAAATCAGCGGCAGACTGTCTGGTACCCACTACGATACCTTGGCAGGACATGGAAATCAGCGGCAGANACTACGATACCTTGGCAGGACATGGAAATCAGCGGCAGACTGTCTGGTACCCACTACGATACCTTGGCAGGACATGGAAATCAGCGGCAGACTGTTTGGCACCCACTATGATACCTTGGCAGGACATGGAAATCAGCGGCAGACTGTTTGGCACCCACTATGATACC